>NC_034605.1:6846047-6864393 GCF_900095145.1 Mus pahari | reverse complement strand
CTGGGTTCTTTCCAGCTTCTGGCTATTATAAATAGGGCAGCTATGAACATAGTGGAGCATGTGTCCTTATTACCAGTTGGAACATCTTCTGGGTATATACTGAGAAGAGGTGTGTTAGAGAGCTTACAGTAAAAAATGAGAGCTTCCATGAGCTAATGGCTCACGAGAATCATAGAATAACACAGATACTAAGACTACATATATTATATAGAGAATATGTACTTAAAGGCCACATATGGTGGTGTACATTTTTAATCCTGGATCTCTGGGTTCAAGGTAAGCCTACTCTGTAGAGCTAGTTCTAGTTCATCCAAGGCTACACAGAGAAACTTTCCCTTGAACATATATATATATATATATATATATATATATATATATAATGCATTACTTATTAATAAAACAGTTTTGAAATTGGAGTTCTCCTACTACGGAAGCTCCTGATCATGACAGTGACAGCCATCTTGGATGGAGATCACCATGCCTGATCTCATTCCACAGGGAGGGAGTCCCTTCTTTCTGTTTATGTGTTCTTTTAAAAACTAGGTGAAAGAGACTCATTGGAAGAGATATTGTTTTATCATATTTGCCTAACATCTGATCTGATACTTGAGCTTAAGCTGGCAACATGGCTGATTAGAAGTCCCCAGGAACCTCTTGCTAATGAGCTGAGAGCAGATAGCCATGATTTGCTGGTAGCTTGCTCACTGTTTCTGTCCTACGATGAACCGCAGTCATTGGGCCCATTTCTCAAAGACCTACTTGAATTATCTGAACCTATGTACTTCCTAAAAGTCTAGCCACTAAACTCCATTTGGAGAACCAATGGATGCCTGCTCAAGGACATTTATTTTATTCCTTTCTTCAGTCCAAGAGCCTTCCCAAACACAGGATAAGGCAACAGCTGGCTGTGTTTCCTTCCTCAACAAGAAATTTTCATAGCATTCAGTATCATGCTTATAACTAGCCCAAATCACACTGGCATTTCCCTGTCTTATTGGTTTGGAAACCAGAGTAGAGTTTGTTTGTTTGATTATCTATCATCTATCTATCTATCTATCTATCTATCTATCTATCTATCTATCTATCTATCATCTATCTATCTATCTATCTATCTATCTATCTATCTATCTAATCTAATGCACCTGTCTCTGCTTTCTAAGTGGTGAGACTAAAGGCATGAGCTGCCACACCTGGCTACAATTTTATTAAGAAAAATATGTTTAAAAAGAAAGTTGGGGGTTAGGTGTGGTGACATACATCTGTAATCACAGTTCTTGAGAGATGGAGGCAGGATGAACCGGAGCCCAAGGTTTTCCTAGGATAGATTCTAGGGAGTTTGAGGTCAGCCTGGGCTACCTGAGACCCTGCCCTAAACAACACTAAAGGGAGAAGATGCCTATGATATAGATAGATAGATAGATAGATAGATAGATAGATAGATAGATAGGTAGATAGATAGATAGATATACACATAAAATTTCAGGTACTACCCATATCTTGTTATATCTGGAAAAAGTTTAAAAAGTAATAAAAATAAGAGAAACCATGCTGACATTCAAATAGGGATATGTATCAGTTATGCTTTTTTTTTTTTTTTTTTTTTTTTTGGTTTTTCGAGACAGGGTTTCTCTGTATAGCCCTGGCTGTCCTGGAACTCACTTTGTAGACCAGGCTGGCCTCGAACTCAGAAATCCGCCTGCCTCTGCCTCCCGAGTGCTGGGATTAAAGGCGTGCGCCACCACGCCCGGCTCAGCTATGCTTTGGTGTGGCAAATTCTACAAGTAGCATGCAGGTGGGTGGTGTGAATGGGAAGGTAAGCCGCCCTCTTGTACGGAGAGAAGTGTGTACGTGGACCTTCATAGAGAGAAGCACCTGTGGGTCTTACTGTAGATTTCAGGTCTCTATTGGTTAAAACAGTCTCCCTTCAGGACTCAGAGTGGAAGTCATTCCAGCTTATATGGAGTGCCTGCGAACTCCAAATGAATAGATGTACTTTAAAATTATTCATAAGAGACATTTATTATGCCTCAATATATTATAAAAATTGGTCCAGATTCAGGCCTTATTGCAATGTTTGACTTGCAAAATGCCAGAGGTACAGGGAAGACGTAAAAACAATTAAAAATTTAATTTTAGGGGCTGTGAAGATAGTTCACTGGGTTACTGCACTTGTCATTGTCAAGCCTGACGATCTGAGGTCAGTCCCTGGTACCTGCATAGCTAAAGGACAGAACCAAATCCTGCGCGTTGTCTTCTGACTTTCCCAGGCATGTGCTGTCATACATGCACATACACACACATATATACATACATACATACCAATAAATAACTGTAATAAAAATCTACAAATTAATTTTTTTTTGGAGACAAGTTTTCACTATGTGATTCCGGTTGGCTTTAAACTCCTGGACTCAACTGACCCTCTGATTTCAGCCTGCAGAAGGCTAGGACTGCAGTCCCATGCCACCCTGGCTGCCAAAAGAACTATGGTAATGTAACTCTGCAAGTAGTTCTGCTCTCCAAATGCTCCCAACCTCGGGCTGTCCCTGTGAGTTAGAGCGGCAATAGCAGTGACTGAGTGGCGGCTCGGGCAGCATCCCTGGTGTTTTATATCACGATAATGACACGGCAAGGTTGCTACAAGTGGAGTCGATAGCCAATAGCTATCTCGCTAAATACTGCAACTGTTATTTAAGGCGGTGACTACTGTTTTAGAACAAGGAGAGGTTTGGAGGATTCCTCATTGTCCAAGTGTCCACACTGAAAGTAAGGGCTGGCTGTGGCTCCAGGTTAATTCTTCTTGCTCTGCCTTGACAGAGATGTCTCACAGATAAACTTCATTCTTTTCTCGAAGCTACACTTAGTGTATAATTTAGATGAAAGCCTAGCTCTTCATCTCGCATCCTCATTTTGAAATGACCTTAAGTTTAACTTGATGGAGTCTGCATTTACTGAAATAACCAGTTCCAGAATCTGTGTATGCTGCACACACCCACATATAAACAAACACACATATACAAACACACATGCACTAGTATACAAACACACAAATGCACACATATACACATATATACACACATATGCATACACACATGCACTAGTGTACAAACACACAAATGCACACATATACACATATATACACACATATACATATACATATACATAATACACACCACACACACACACACACACACACACACACACCTTTGTTAGATCAGTACCTTGACCTTAATTTTTCTCTTCTTTTTGAGTAATTTGAGTAATAGCTGAGTGTTCTGGGAAGACCGAGGATCAGTCACTGCTGGAAATCTGTGTCAAAATTAAACGTAAATTTCTCTTTATTTTAAATAACCCATGGCATCTCCTGAGGAAGGTCTGCTTTAAAGGGGGACAATTTGCAAATCTCAGTAAGAAAGTGTTCATAGTAAGTCAGAAGTGAGCATGGCTCTGTTATTTTTCCCATTCTGCAACAGACAAAAATCTCAGTATTTAGGCTTCTCATTTGGAATTCACTGAAATGAAAACATAATCCAAGTTAATTACTGTTCCCTAAGGTATCTGGTTGCATAATGCTTTATAAAATTAAAACCTATTAAGTGCCCATGGGAGGAAAAAATTACTTTGGATGCAAAGCACCAAAGGAAAAAGGAAGAAAGCAAAAGAGAAAAAGCAAAAAGGGCAAAAGCTACTTAGAGCCTTTACTCCTTGTTATGTAGGCATGGATAACCTGGGGATTCAGAACTAATGAGAATTTGGGGTCCAGTAAAAGTTTTAGGGGCCGGAGAGATGACTCAGCCAGTAAAGAAAGCGCTTACCATGAGAGCAAAAGAACCTGCCTTTGAGCTCTAGAACCCATGTTTAAAAACAAAACATCTTGAAGCAAATTAGGTGCAGTTGCAGGCACCTATAGTCCCAGTGCCAGGAAAGCAAGCACAGAAGAGCCCTGAGGCGTGCTGACCAGTCAGGCTAGCCGAGGTTGCAGATTTTAGGACCAGAGAGAAACCAATCCTGTCTCAAAGAGCAAGATGAAGGGTTACAGAGGAAGACACCTGAGGTCAACTTCTGGCTTCTGTTCACACCTTCGTCCACGTGACATGCACAAATGCACAGCCACTCCTGGATATGGACAAACCTTTTAGGGGGCTGAATATGGTGACACGTCTGGGAAGCACTAAGGAAGCTGAGCCAAGAGGATCATAAGTTCCAGGGAAGACTGAACCCCATGGCAGAATCCTGTTCCCAAATAACATTGACAATAGCAGTTTCTTGGGGCTGATTTCTTCCCGTGAAATTAAAAATAGTGCTCCAGAGTGAGTCCGATTTGCCCTGTCAACTTGCTGGCTTTTTGGGGGTGGGTTGGGGTGGGGGCGGGGTGGGGAGGCCTTTCTAACACAGGGAAAGTTAACAGCTCTGATTTCAACCAGATTCTCCTGTCTTTTTGCTTCAGAGTCATTCCTGTGAAGAAGGGATTTTTAGATGCCTTAGTTCAAACTGGAAGCCTAACAAGAATAACTATATAGGTGGAGTTGGTGGGACCTGCCAGGAGCCTGGCCTCAGAGAGTCTGAAGAAGAAGAGTATTTAGTCTGAGGCCATCTTGAGCTATGGAGAGATCCTGTCTTAAAATGTAGCTAAGTTTCTTGGCATGTAGGAGTCCCTGGCTTTGATTTCCAGCCCTGTATAAACTAAGTATTGTGGAATATTCCTATAATTCCAGCAGTTGGGAGGAGGGAGGAAGAGGATCTGAATTTCTGAGGTCATCCCAAGCTTGTGAGGCTGAGGCCATTCTGGGAAACATGAGACCCTGTCTAGAAGAAAGGAAGAGAAGAAAGAAAGAAAGAAAGAAAGAAAAAAAAAAAAACACGTTTCACTTTTCTGGACAATGTTATGCGTCAACATCCCGATCTTTCTCATTTTTTGTTCCCTTCAAATGAAGACACACTCACAGAAAACAGACTCGGGATTTATTTGGGGGTAGAAATGCCAGGTGCAGGCAGGCCTTGTATGAATATTCAGGAGATACTGATTCGATTAATTTAGTCAAGTACCAACCGGAGCAGAGGAGATAGTGCAACCAAACAGGACTGATTTCCTATACCTCAGTAGGATGTGTTGACATCTTGTGAGCTACAGCTTGGGTTTGACCTAGCAGTTCTTTGTTCTGAGGCTAATTATGTTCATAAGCCTGGATTTGAGATTCTGTTTTATACTCCACTCCTTGGCTGTGTGGTGATGGGTAACGGATCTGTCCTCTCTCATCCCAGTGTCAATTACAGAGCACATGGGACCTGACGGAACCTCAAAGTCATCTTCCACTTCTGACAGTTGATGGTTTTAAGTGGATACATATATCCCTTGACACATTTGGTAACCTGAGATGCACAGTGGCTCATGTAATGAAGGAAGGTACCCATGAAAAACCAAGACAGGGCTGTCAAGACAGCTGGGCAGGTGAAGGCCCTTGTCTGGAAGCCTGATGGCTGGAGTTCAGTTCTTGGGCCCCTCTGGTGTATATTTTCACATGTAGCAGTGTGATCTGAAAAGGAATTACTGGTTGGCTGAAGGATGCAGATCTTACATATTTTTACCCTGACTTCTTAATGATTAGGAATTCAACTCAAGACATGCATGAATATAATAAGATTAAAACCATCTATAATGTCTTCACACCATCACTTCCACTAATAGCACATTCGGTAGCAGCAAAACACATCTCTCTCTCTGGTCATTTGGAAGTTCCTCCATGGCTGACTTTCTTTCTATGAGATGTAGCCGGAAGGTCCAGGCCTTACAGCCAGATCAAGACTCAGGTCTGAGTTCTGACCCATCTGTCACTAACTCGGTCCTAAAGGATTAGTTATAAGGATAGAATGAGACAATATTTGAAAGCACCATCTGTATAGATGATGGCCAGGTGTCTTTATGATCTCCTCCTCATTTCCTTCCTGAGAATCTTCCAGTTTTCTTGGATTCCCAGTATAGATCCTGCCCTGAGCGTCAGCAATTCTGGTGCCTGATTCTTGGATATCATTTAACGTGAACTCACCCTTTTACTGAATCTTTCCATGTTTTTCTCCGTGACTCTCAGGGGTCGGATTTGGTCAAAATTCTTCCAGGAAGGTTTTTTTTTTTTTNTCCCTCCATTTGTATATGTGTGTATATGTCTGTATACATGTTCCTGTGTGTGCCAGTGCATATGCACATGTGCAAGTGCATATGTGCACATGTCAGAGGACACACTTGAGCATTTTCCTTGGACATTGCTCACCTTTACGTGTTTGTTTGAATTCAAAATTAAATTGGAATGAATGGATGCGTATGGGCACACACTTGTGCCATGACTCTTTTGTGACGATCGGGGGCTATCTCACAGTGATGTTTTCTTTCCTTCCAGCAAGCTGGTCCTGGGGACTGAACCCTGGTCAGCAGGCTGAGTGGACAGCACCTTTAAATGGCCAAGTGGCTTTGTTGACCACCTTTCTTTTTTTTCTTTTCTTCCCTGAGATGGAGTCTTTCACTGGCTTTGAACTCATCAAGTAGGCTAGGTAGGTGGCTAGTGAGCCCAGGGATTCACCTTGTCTCTGTCTTCTTAAGATTGGTCTTACCAGCACTATGGCTTTTTTCCCTGCCATGAGTTCGTAGATCAAACTCATGACCTCCTAAATGCAACAGAAGTGTTTGACTGACTGAGCTGTTCTCTTAGCTGTGGGAAGACTTTTGATTTGGCCTATTATTTTTGCTTTGGCTACATTCCTTAATAATTGATTACGTACCACTTCATAGTTTTTTAAAAACGTTTAGCCTCTTCTGTCCTTTATCTTCAGTTATTCAGTTATAAGCAAATCTCTGGGTTGTATGTTCAGGTTAAATAAGGAATGATGAGTTTGTTCAGGACATTTGAACTAAGAGGACTACACAGCATAGAATGAATTAGAAGCTCATGAAGGGACTCGGAAATGATTTCCACATAAGAAAGAACCAAAGACCTTGGGCCTCGCGTCTTAAAGGGGAAGACAGAATCTGTAGGAGTACAGGGGAAAGTTTCTATAAACTGTTGAAGATCCCTCATGTAGAAAGTGTACTGAAAAACTTCCAACTTAAGGTTGACAAGTTGAAACTATAAAAAGAACTTTCTATGACAGTTCTCTGGCTTTGCAGCTATGCAGCCATGGACTGATAAGTGATCTATTTGGAGCATGGTATAAAACACTGGGGTATCAGGGAGGTCATGGGGTTGGAGGGATGCTGTGATTCCTCCTAAAGCTGATTCTGCACTTTGTCCAAACAAAGGCTTCTTAATTATTTTATTTGCTGATGGGCAGACAAATGTCCTCACAGAACAAACCTTGGGCAAGTGCTATCCAACTGGTGTGTTCTAGAACCTGTCAGTCAGGAAGCCCTCAAGGCTGTTGAACATATTTGGAAAAATAAAATTCCTCTCACAAGTATGTAATAACGTATGATCAATCACCTTGTATATAGAGTAACTTAGTTATTTTTCTTGCAGTGGTGTACCTGACAGAAACAATTTAAGGGGTGAAAAATAGCTTGGGCCCCACAATTGGAGGATGAAATTCATCTTGTTGTAGAAGACATGGCAGCAGGGAGGCACCTGGTTACATTGTATCTAGTCAGGGAGGTAGCTGGTTACACTGTATCTACGCTCAGGGAGGTAGCTGGTTACATTGTATCTACAGTCAGGGAGGTAGCTGGTCACACTGTATCTACACTCAGGGAGGCAGCTGGTTACATTGTATCTACTACACTCAGGGAGGCAGCTGGTTACATTGTATCTGCAGCCAGGGAGTTAGCTGGTTACATTGTATCTACAGTGGGGGGGAGGAGGGGCAGGGAGAGAGAGAGGTAGAGGACATGTGGGTACTCTCTCATTCTTATGCTACTCTAATACATGTAACAAAACTTGCACATATGTGATCTCCAGAAACTTACTTATTATACATGAGTTCCAGTTTCTTCATTTGTAAATAGCAAAATAATAACAACAGGATTCTTTCTGGGTCATCCAAGTCACAACCCAATCAGAACAGTTGCCTGGCCAGTTCTGCTGGATGCCAGTCAGCTATATTTGAGGGGACTATCTACAGGCAGAAATCCCCTGAATGAAGTATAGCACATAGAAGATTCTGGATAAAGGCTAAGCTCCTCCCATCACTTAAAACTGAGATTGGGTAATAATTGATGGGATTTAGAATCAGTTTGAGTAGCTTTGACAATCTTCATTACTGGTTCTATTCATTGAGGGTCTATTGTCTGTTTTTACCCTGAAAACACTCTTATTTCTGTTCAGTGCTTATTTAATTTGGAGTATAGACCACCAACAATAAAAAGAATGCATGAAGCTGTGGCTATTGCTCTTGATTGCCCACCATAATGATATAGTGAGACGCTAATGCTAAAGACATCAATACTTTGGGTGCACAACACAGAAATATATATTTGATACTGACCAAGAATTTTTCTCCCTAATGGCTAGCATTCATAGTGCCATGAAGAGGGTGCTATGCAGCTCTTGGCAGAGAGAAAAAAAGCCATCAGGGTTCTTACTAGTGCTGAATCCTGCATAGTACAAAACCAACTTGCCAGGCAAGGTGTGCCCATTGGTGCAATAGTAGCATAGCTGTTATTCCAGCCACCAACTGCTTTCTGCTTGGATTTGATGTCTTAGTGGTCAGCATTAAATAAGACATCTCTATCGGCCTGGCAACCCCTAAAGGCCAAGGGAACACTGTGGATGTGGGACCGAAAGAATAAAGAGGTAGATTTCTGTGAGATACTCTTTTCTGTGACACCACATTGACCAACTCATAGCACAATCTGCATAAGACCTGCACAAGATCAAGCTAGTTAAAATTACAGCTCCGGAGACCCCACCCTAGCTGGAGAGTTATCAGCAATTTGTGGCTGCTGGGGGAAGGATAGTCATTTGTGTGTATGTGTGTGTGTGTGTGTGTGTGTGTGTGTGTGTGTGTACATGCTTGGTGGTTGCCTGTGCTTCATTGGACGTCTCCGTACCTAGGTACATGCAGGTAGAAATGACTAGATTGAGTGGATCATGAAAAGACGGAAGGAAGGAAGGAAGGAAGGATGGAAGGAAGGAAGGAAGGAAGGAAGGAAGAAGGGAAGGAAGGAAAGAAATAAAGAAAAAGAAAGAGCGAGTATTTGAATTTGGGCAAAGGAATTGTTGGAGGGAGAATGAGAATGAGGAGTTGGAGCTACTGAGTGGTAAAATCAGTTATCTTTCTCTCATGACCCAGTTCATGTGCCTGGCTATTCATTTTATGTGCTGCTTGCTGATTCCTTCTGTGTGTAAAACCATGGAATTTTGTCAAGAACCATTGGGGAATCAGTAAATGTTTCAAAGCTGTTACCGTTGACTACCTGTAGAGAAATGTTAGTAGACTGGTGCTAACAGTTCAGCCACAGTTATAAACACACTGAAAGGTCTCCTTAGGCCTTGTTTGTTGTGGTGATGTGTAGCAAAAAAATCAATGACATCTATGAACCAGGGTTTGGTGGTATAAGACAAAGAAATACTTTAAACCATCTGAACTAACAACCATTTTCATAGTTAGATACCTCCTATAGCTGACCTGGAACTTCTAAAGTTCCTGCTTCCACTTACTGAACACTGGGGTATTAGGAGTGAACCATCATGCCTGGAATTATACAGCATCAGGGATAGAACCCAGGGCTCCAAGCACTAAGCAAATATCTACCAATGGAGTTATAGCCTCCAAATCCCCTATGGCATCGGTTCTCAACCTTCCTGACGCTGCCACCCCTTAATACAGTTCCTCATGTTGTGGTGACCCCCAACCATAAAATTACATTTATTGCCACTTCATAACTGTAACTTGGCTACTGTCATGAATGATAATATGAATATCTGTGTTTTCTGATGGCCTTAGGGGAACTCAGTGTGAAAGGGTTGTTTGACCCCCCACAGGGGTCTCCACACACAGAGAATTGGTGCAAAGGAATTTCTCCACAAAGGAGAACCAGGCTAGAAGAAAAGGCATAGATTTGAGACAGATCTGACAACTTTTAGACCAAAATCTACAAGTTACTTGGTTGACAAACTATATGGAGACTCCATTGCACAAAGCATACAGTTCTTAGCACCAAGTCTTTGGCACGGTCAAATGCAGGAGCAAAGTTCTGAAGTCCTGCTGAGACCTTCCCAGTCCTTGGATTTGGTGGGTTTTGTTCTCAGCTGCAGAACAACAGCTGACTGGGGGTAGAAGAGAAAATGGGAGGGTATGGGGGGGGACTTGGGGTGGGCTCTTTCTGAACTTTCCTTTGGGGAAGAACTTTGGGGAGTCCCTTGCCTGTGGCTCGACATTATAGTAGAGTTTCTCTCCCAGGAGTCTCTGCTAACCAGGTCACTTGAGTTCTGGATTTTCTGTCTCCACTGTCAACATGGCGGTTCTGGCGCCAACCCAAGGGTGTCTGAAAGTTTGTGTGGGTCCCTGGTGGAGTGGCCTGTAGTGCTGATGAATCAGATATGCTGTAATGTAGTGTTGACTCCCTTCTCAGAGTTTTCTCTTATGAAATACCCTGGATGACGAACTGTTTACTGTATCCCATTTTCCATCACCTTGAGCTCCTGCGAGATCATTCAACTATTAATATGGTGAATCTGTCTATCACCTATCCATCAGGCTACCTATCTCTTTCCAAAGCACCCATCAGATTGTCCCTAAGCACTCTGAACTTGTGCCCAGCAGGCATGCTGGGGCTTGTACAGGGCCAAGAGACCTAGTTCTTGATCTAATTTTATAGAGAGCAATTAGCATAAAGGGAACAGGTTTATGGGCAACACTCAAACTTTAAAATGTTTCATATGCTTCGTAATCAAGCTCTTAAACAAACAACTCTGGAGGGAGCTGATTACAATCTCTTCTCCTCTCTCTTCTCAGCCTGCCCATGTTTGAAGTTCAGGAGACACTTTCTCTGGGAACATAAAACCCCTCATCTAACGGTATATGTACCATACCACCCATTCAGCCATCCATCCTTTTTCTCTGAAAACCTTAAAGACGTGCCAAGCAGAACACAGCATCAATGCCCTTGCAGAAGGCATGTTCCCAGGGTCCCATACATCATGTTTTTCATGTCTGGGCCAGAACATAGAGTAAAGGGAGGGACCACTTTCCAAGTAGTGTAGGGTATGCTAGTTGTTGAAAGCACACAAACGAATCCCATTCATTGTTACCCATAGCAAATCTTGTGGGAAAAATAAGCATCACCCACTAAAGCAATGCTGCTAAGAATAGCTCATTAAAACTGCGCACACGAGAAAGGTCTCTATCACACCCGGAGTTGTGTCTACAAATCACCCATCAGGGTGTACAACAACAGCATTCACATGTGTCCTTCCCCAACCTGAGACCCTGGACTTTCACCTAGCTCATGTGTGCTGTAGCTGAGGCCCATGGAGACTGCACACATCTCAGGATAGCTGTGAATGTGCTCAGACACCTCTCTAGATAATAGATAACATTGTATTGGGATGTCAAGAGGTTGGATGCCCTGACCTAGGGTTTACATAATCATGAAATGTCTTCTGAATTTGTCACCGTAACAAATGCTTGAGCTGACCAACTGGGAAGGAGAAACACTTTATCTGGCTCATGGATTCTGAGGTTTAAGTCTACTCTCAGGTCTTCCAGGCCTCAGGTGGTGATGGTGGTGGTAATGATGGTGGCAGTGGTGGTAGTAGTAATAGCAATAGTAGTAGTAGTAGTAGTAGTAGTAGTAGTGTGTGTGTGTGTAATGGGGATCATATTTGGAAATCTTGGGGAGCATGCAGTTGAAAAAAACCTGATCACCTCATGGTTAGGGGATGTGAAAGAGAGTGGAAAGGGAAAGTTCTCAGAATCTCCTTCAAGAACATGACCCAATGACCTAAAGACCGTGTAACAGGTCCTGTCTAGTATAAGTTCAACCACACAGCTGAATTTTAACACAAGGGCCTTTAAAGAACCCTCAAGACCCAAACCATCACCCAGGCATTACTGTGGCCCTAATTAGGTTTTCTTCTCATTGTCATTTCTCCTTGGCGGTCCCAGAAAGGATGCATAGCCTCCAAGAGTTTGTCACAGAGGTCCTTTCCACACTGGGAATTTTAATTCTGCTGTCATTTCACAGAAACTGGTGACTTCCACAACTCATTTTATTTTCCTTATCTGTCTCTTGGACTTGAAATTCTGAGTGACCGTGGGCCGTTTGTTACTGAGCAAGGCCGAGTTCTGAGGGTGAAGGAGTGCTCACTCTGTGTAGTCCGAGAATCTGTCCTGTTGTCACAGAACAGGGATAGGGAAAATGGGATTTCCTCCGGCCTTTTTCTCTCTGTGTCTCTCTCTCTGTCTCTCTCTCTCTGCCATGATCTTACACATGCCAGTGCATACTTCCACAGCTTGCTTGCTTTCGTCACCGAAAGTGAGGCATCAGCTCAGCTCCTGGAGACTCAGGCATTCTAAATCAGATTGGAGAACCATTTTCAACCCCTTATCTGTTTCCTTCCCTTTTTGGAGGCTGCCCTCACACTCTCTCTGAAGCAGAGGGTGCTCTTCCCGCCTCCAGGAGCTGCAGGGGACTGGCACGACAACTGTATGAGCCACCGCTCTCTGTATGGTATCAGGGGACTGAACCCATGTCTTTGTGTGTGTTACGGGGGCACTCTGACAGCTGAGGTACGTCCCCAACACAATATCTTACCATGAAAATAAAGTATTTTAGGTTACCCTTCAAAGGCCTTAATAAAAAGAATGGCCCCATTTCAGCGCTTAAGCCCTTTAGCAAGCAATTGACATACAATTCAATTTTTTTCATTTTTACTATTCATTCATTAATGGCGCATATGTGTGGAGGCATGCATGTATGCGAGGGTCAGAAGACGATCTGTGGGTGTTGGTTCTCTCCTGACATGATGTGGCTACCGGAGACCCAACTCAGATCAACAGGCGTGGCAGCAGGTGCCTTTACCTGCTCAGGTGTCTCCCAGGCCCCACATTCTATCCTTTTATAATACTTTGGAAGTAGGTTCTGCTATTATACCCTTTGAGTCATAATAACTAAGGGAAATTGAAGCAAGAATGAGAGATGCTATTTTATAATACAGTAAATCACAGGGTTGAACCTAGTCAGATGGGTTAAACTTCTACCATTGAAATGAAATTATTACTTTAGTTCAGGAAATTACTGCTATGTGCTGGCAGAAGAATGAACAAGATGGTACAGGCAAGCAGTAATTTTTGACACATAGGTTAATTTTATGAAGTGTTTTATATATTTTTCAATAAAATATATAGGTAATTAAAAATTGAACTGGGGTGCTTTTGGGGATTTATAATAATTAGCACATGCTCTGCGCTGTATATTTTCAAAAGCTTTATGCATTGTTAATTAACTAGGGGTGAGGTAGTGAGTGTGATTAGACCCATTTTACAGGTGAGCAGCCTGAACCATGAAGTACTTAAGAAAACTGCCTCGGGGCTCCCAGTAAACCAAGGAGAAGACAGGTTGAACTGAAGAGCCCGGGGATGCCTGCTCTCGCGTCATCTCTCCGTCAGCCACCAGTAGTTGTGTATTGTACCTTTACTGGGTGGTAGCAGATAGATGCGGGTATGAGCATATATCTCGTTTTCCATTTTTGGGATCTTTTTAATTAATACTTTGTTTTAACTGCAAGGACCTACATTTTTTTTTTTTTTTCTAGATTCTGCTGACTGGCCATGTGTCTTGGAGGAAGGTGTGTATTTTTCTTTTTCATTTATTTATAGCTAGGTAAATAGAAACCCTGAAGAGCAGGTCTCAATGCCAGGGGCTCGTGGAGAACCCAGATATAGGGACAGCAGAGACACAGAGGAGCTCTGGCCTCTGGCTCGCACTGGCACCTAGCTCAGGCCTTTGTGGGCCATTGGACCAGTGAAAACTGTGTCCCACGAAGCAGCAGAAGCTCCCAGCCAGGATTTGCCTCCCGTCCTTTCAGAGCACATGCGTGTGCATTTCTATACCCTGTTGGTCCTCATCATGAAAAGCCAATGTCAATCAGACCTGAGGCTCCATTGCCAAGAAGAACTGAAAGCAGTCCTTTTTCCGGATGAAAATTCTGTTACCCACTCCTCCTCTCTTAGCTTCACCCCCAACTAGGAAAGTCTCAGGATGTACTTTCAGTGCTTCCTGTTTCTATACGTACATTTTCTGTATGTTTGTTTGCTTGCTTCCTTTTGAGATAGACTCAGTATGTAGCTCAACCTAATCTGGAATTCATTACGAACCTGGGGCTGGCATCAAACTCAGTTTTCCCCCGTCTGCCACCCAAGTGCTGGGACAGCGTGTGTGCAGCACCATGCATGGATCATCACATGGTCTGAGAATGGTTAATTCTTTCATTTGCTTGAACACTCAACAAGACCAGGAATTGACTTTTGTAGAACTCTCTCGTTCCTATGGTTCTTTTCCTTTTTTTCTTTTTTTCTCTAGGCAAGGTTACCAGTCTGAACCTTTAAGTAACAATCAACAGCTCCCTAAGACAACACGATCAACTTCCTTATTACTAGAGCAGAGATTAAGGTAGAGACCAAATTCTAGGATGAGTCAAGCCTCTAGGATGGAGATACAATCTGGTTTGATGTGGTAATTCTTTTCTGTTCCATGGAAGATGGGGGTGGGGGGTGGGGGCACCAAATCCGATTGAAATCAGGGATCCTTGCCCCAAATAGCGTCTGCATGGACAGGAAGCTGAACAGTCCTCTGCCTTTTTATTCTTGTGTGTGTACTTGTGTGTGGATGCACTTGTTCGGAGGTCAGGGTGGTTGCCTGGTATCTTGTTCTATCTCTGCCCTTTATGTTTTGAGGTGGGCTCTTTTACTCAGTCTGTATCTCACGGATGCAGGTAGGCAGGCTGTGCAGCAAGCCCTAGGAATCCTCCCCCAGCTTGCTGAAGGAAACTCCTCAATGATGCTTTTTTTCCAGAGGTCTGTAAGTCTAGGTAGGTACCACCATGCCTGGCGTCAATGTTTTTTTCTACTTAAGATAAGTTGCGCTGGGAATTTTCTGATAATCCTGTGCTGATTTACCTTTCTCTGATTCTCGCTGTTTTGTTTTGAAACAGGGCTCTATGTAGCTCAGGCTCACTATGACTGATCTTGAACTCTCGATCCTCCTTCTTGCAGTTCCTGATGACATAGGACTCCTCTTTCCTCTCTGATTAAAGCTATGATTTCCACTGCCCTCACCAATGTCCCCCATATATCTGGGATCAGCATCATTAGAAGGACATAGTACATCCTGTCCCCATGAACTTTTCCCATGTCACCACTAGGTTTCACTTGCCTTCCTTTGGGTGACTTGATAGGTAAAGGGGACAGTGTGATACTTTCTCTAGGAGGCCTCTGTTCCTCATGCCCACAGGCAGACTGCAACAAGCGATATAAACAGTGTAATCTTAACTTACTCATTTTGGAAATGCATATGCAAACAAACACAGATTTTAGGCCTCATTTGGGAGACAAGAACATTGAACTTCATGTTCCTTTGATTTTTATCAGCAATTTATCAGATCGAGAAAATTAGTGGGACTTATTTAGCAATGGGTAAGAAAAGATGGAGCGGGTGTCTCCGCCGACTAAATCATCTTGCATCTTTCCGCCGATTTCTTCCTATCTGGAAAGCAAGCCCGCCTTAGGATATAATTCAGACTTGCTTGCTAGCACTTTCCAGGTTATGGTGAGGGAGGATGGAGGAAGCCCTGGCTCTGGCGTACGTGAGATGTGTGCTGACAAACCTCTCTGCACTGTCTTGCCTGTGGTCCTCAGTCAATGCTAAGGTGGGCTTTGCTATTATATTCTTGATCTTGAACCAGCTGTCAGGACAACTCAGGAGAAGAGAGAGACCTGTGCAGTGGACGACATGTTTTTTTTCTGCAGTGGTTTGTTACTCTTTGCCCAAACTCACATGAAAGAAAGCCGGGTAGTAAAGAAAAGAGTAACAGAATGGAGCACAGGTCTTGTAGTTATGTTTCTCTGGAAGATGCGGTCCAAGGCTGGGGCTGAAGTTGGGTTGAGAGAGTGCTTGACTAACAAGATGGGAAGTCCTGGGTTCCAACCTCAGCACCATGTATAACCTGGGTGTGGTTGTATCTGCCTGTAATCCCCAATACTTTAGGAGATGAAAGCAGGGATTCAGGGTCATCCTTGTCTTTATAGTCTCTCTCTCTCTCTCTCTCTCTCTCTCTCTCTCTCTCTCAGTTTCTGTTTCTCTCTGTCTCTGCCTTTCTGTTTAGGTCTGTCTCTGATTCCTTCCCTCCTTCCCTCCGTCTCTTTCTCCTTCTCTTCCTCCCTCCCATACAAACAGAAAGAGATGCACCCTGATATTTGAGCAAGTTCATTAACACCAATCAGCAAAAAGTCTCAATCAGCTATGACTTATCTATGGAAGCATGTTACAGACTTGATTGCGATTTCTCAAAAATCAAAGGGGCTTCTGGGGTGCTGTTCTCTCCACTTGTAAGGGGGGAGGGTGGGCACACCTTGACAGTGTGTGTGTGTGTGTGTTTGTGATTATTTTCCACCCATAGGCATGTTATTTAAGCAAGGGTTTTCTCTGTGCTAAGTTGTGCTCGCTCTGTTGCAGGTCCTGTATTTTGATGTGCCGATATATACTGATGGGAGCTGAAAATCCTCTGCACACTTCCAAACTCCAAGTCCCTAACTGCAGTTTGGGAGCTAAGTGACTGCTCCATGGAGTCCTGACTCTGACAAGACAAATAACAATAAAAGTGCTGAGCAAGAAAAACGTGGGGCGTGCTTCCTCACGCATGGCAGCTACCTGCTGTTCCTCTTGCTAGGTAGTCTCAGTTTGTGCCTGGCTATGTTTAAAAATTGTGTGTGTGTGTGTGTGTGTGCGCGTGTGCGTGCATCTGCAGTGTATAGGACAATTTTGGGTATCTTACTCAATGACTTGCTACGTAAGTTTCTGAGATAGGGTCTCACACTAGGAGGTACCCACCTACTGTTAACTGATCATTGAGCTCCAGGGAGCCCTCCATCTCTGAGACCTCTCCATTGATGTGATTACAAGCTTCTCCTCCCATACCTGGTTTTTCCCATGGGTGTGAGGCAAGCCAATTGAACCATCTTCCCATCACTTTTTGTTGTGTTTTTGAGAGAATAAATCATGCATTCTTTTGGCCACAGTTCATCTGAGACGGTGCTCAAGTCTATTGTGATTGACTGTGACCTGGAATAGCATAGGTATTGCAGAGAAATCTTGCTTTAGATACTCACCATTGGCTTCTGAGTATTCAGAACTGGTGTTCAAATCAAATTCTTAAGAATTTAATAACCCCTGGGAGAAAGTGATTGTAGCCCAGGTAGGAGAATTAAAAAAAAAAATTAACAGAAACTAAGGGTTTAGAAATACAGGCTCCACGTTTTTGGCTGAGCTTCTGGATTCTCTGTTTTGAGCCAAATATTGCAACACTTAGCATAGGGTATCTTGTTTTTCTGCTCCACAGAATGGCCTGAGAGCTACCAGGGAGGCCATTGAAGATTGCACATGGAAACAAACGCTTGCCTCTCCACCACACTGGTTGGTGGAGATCATAAAAGAAGCGCAAAGTTAATTGTGCTCATTGCTAAGATTATGCTGTGTAAGCAGCAGCAGTGTCTGCTTTAATGCAGGTCTTGGCCAGGGTCCTGTGAACCATTAATTAATATCAAGGCTTGGCTGTCAGTAGGTAAACAGGGGCGCTAAATTTCATCATTTCTTTGTCAAGTTCAAGTGTGGATTTGAAGTCCTAATAAAAGTGGTGACTGCATGTTTTTTCCTTCATGCTGAACACAGACCCTAGCAGGGTCTTTAGCTTTGCTAAACTGTTAATGGGTCAGACATCTTACTGGATTCTTTTACACCTGCTATAAGCCCTGTTTGCATCATATGGTTCAGAGACTCAGGAAACCTAGAGTTTCTGTGCTGAAAGTTGAAATTCCATATGAATTGTTTCCAATCATGTGGTAGGGTTTTGTTGTTGTTGTTGTTGTTTTTTTTTAATCCATATTTGGGAGTTTGAAAGTCAATGCACCTAAATTCACTTAAGTCTGAATTCACTTTCTAAATTTTCTCAGAAATCTCCTTACTGAGGAGAAAATGGAAGTTACTTTAGATTTGAGCAGCGGATAGACTACCAGAAGAGTCTATCCAAAAAAAAAAAAAAAAAAAAAAAAAAAAAGAAAGAAAGAAAGAAAAAAACTCTATTGTCTCTTCCAGCTCTCCCGTTTATGGGGCTGACATCATTCAAAGATGAGAGAGAAAATTTTGTGG
>NC_034605.1:6825205-6844722 GCF_900095145.1 Mus pahari | reverse complement strand
TGTATGGTTTTTAAGACAGCCTTGGAATCATTTATTGGCATTTCTCGATGAACTTTTGTTTTTATAGGTGTGTAAATGTGTTATCGAAGATATTTAGCCTGGCTCCCTGCAATAGGGAATGTCTCGGCAAGTGGAAGGATTATGAACTACCTTTTTTTTTTTTTTTTTTTTTTTTTTTTTCTCTTTCAAACTTGTTTTCTTGAAAGAGATGGAATGAGATGGTTGACAGGTGCTCTGGAGTTTTACACTAAAGTCTTTGACTACATTTATCTTGCTTCAGGTTGTTTGCACTAAAAAACCCTAAAATTCCAGCACTTCCAGCACTTCTGACAAGACATTTCTTTCTATTTCTTTCCCCTCCCTACTGGCTATAACACATCTAGACCTACCCCCAACTCCCTGCACCCCTGCTTGGTTCAGCTGTTTCTGGCCACATGGTGTAAGCAATGACTCCATAATCTGGTTACTTGTCTGAATGTCTGGGGAGGGTGCAGGTTCTGATTTCTGGGCAGGGGACTAAGGATGTATGCTTTAACATCTTCCATCCTGGTCCGTCTGCAAAGTGAGTCTTAAAACCTGCTATGTGGTAGGCATGGAAAAAGATGGGGTGGGAAAAGCAGCTTTGGTCCAACTGCCCAGTGGCTCACTTACAGGTAGATTACACAGACGTTCATCGAGCACCCACTATGTGCTGGCATGAGGCCAGGCAGTGAGATGCTGGAATGCATAAGATCCAGCTCTGCCTGTGATGTCCTCACCCTCTCGTGAGACGGGCAGACTTGTAAACAGATGCTTTCCATTTCATGTGGTTCTTCTGAGGCAGAATTGAGGAGAGCCTGAGCCAAGTTCAGCGTTTGGAGAAGGTTTCCCCAAGACTGACTTTCTGTGGGCCTGAAAGACACTGGGGTCCTATTGGTAGAAAAGTCAGGTGTTGGGGGGGGGTGTCTGAGGGGCATCTGAGAAGGATGTGAGAATAGTGGGGATAGTCCCAAAGGACATCTGAATACTCAGGGAGACTTGTTGAAACACTTTGGATTTCTCCTTAATCTTCCCTTTTCCTGGAGACTTGGAGCATCAGGCATCAATGCAGGAGAAGAAACCAAAATGTGAGTGTTAGAGTAGCCGGGGCAACGGGGCCACGTGTGCTTTGTGCTGAACCAGCTTCCCCTCCGTTGTACAAAACAGATGCTGCTATTGTTTCCTGGGTGTGGCTAGGGTTCGATAAAAACGCACAACGGATGAGATGCCCAGGTCCAGTCTTGGAGCTCAGTCTACGGCATGTTCCTTTAACCCATAGTGACGAATACACAGTACATTGTCTGTGGCTGTTAAATAGCTGATAAACTAATTCAGGGGAAGGCCCTTTGTAGGTGATTAAACTAACCAGGATTTAATACAGCAAATAGAACAAGCGGGATATATTGAACAGAAAAATCTAAAGTAGAGATGCAGCTCAGTTGAGAGAGTACTGTCCTAACATTCTAAGGGCCCTCAAGTCAACCTCTAGCACCATATACATCAAGGGGATGCACATGACTGAAATTGCTGCATTCCAAAGGTAGAAAGTAAGTGGATCAAGAGTTCAAAGCCATCCTCAGTCTTAGCCAGTTCACAGCCGATCTGGGCTACAAGGGAGACCCTGCCTCAAGTAAACAGAAAGGACGTCAACACAGAGTACTTGATTGGCATCCGCAAATTCTTTTAACAGACCCCAATGGTTACTCCACAGCCGGAGTGTGTCCTCCCTCAACAGTCTGTGCCTCAGCTCAGCCATCTAGGTGAGGGGCACAAATACTGTACACATCTCAGAGGGTTACTTTGTGATAGAAGCATGATAACTGATGATGCATCATCCCTGGTGTAGGTTGGTTGGTCAACACTTAGTTGCTATGGTGGTGATTATGAACATCATCCTTAGGAAGTATTCAGGAGGGATAAAGAGCATCCGTGCGGGTAGGGAAGACCCTCCAGAGTCAGTGGCAATGTGAAGGATGAGAAGGAGATGGAAGGGATCTCCATCTACCCTGACTCATAGGCTGTCAGGATGGGTCATGATGTGAGGGTGGAAACCTTTGTATTGATCCGAGATCAGCTTGCCCTGCAGTGCTGGTTATTCTCAAGACCCCTCACAAGCACAGATGGAATGGGAGGTCGTGGAGAAGATTTCACTAAGAGCAAAGCAAAATAAAAGCATCAACTTTCATAGGACACGAACATAAACAGCCCTACATATGACTAATGAGGTCCATGAACTTATATACTTTTTAAAGTCATTTTCCAAACAAAAAACTAAAGTATGGGCCAGAGAGATGGCTCAGAGACTAACAGGTAGGTGGTGGACAAGCCTGGAGTCGTGGGATGGGTCCTCAGAACCCTGGTGTCCATGGAAAAAGAGGACAGCCCATAAAGTTGTCCTTTGACCTCCAGACACACACACCTTGGAATGCAAATGTTCTCCACACCAGTGATACATAAAATTTAAAATGAAAGGTAGAAAAGATACAAAACCCATATAACATGTGTAACCCAGGGATACACGAACTTCAGGGTGAACAATGTAACTACACTGGGCTGGAGGCGAATGTTGCTCAGCAATTCCTGGAGCTTTCCCTACGCCACATTGAAACCATCATTCTGTCTCGTATGGCAATTATTTCTGTGCTTTTCTATGTCGTTTTATCACCAAAATGTGCTTCTCTAATTGCCCAAGTTGAAGTTTCATTTTATATACATATACATATATGTATATATTTAAATTATGTAGTCTTTTAACTTGTGAGGGGTTTAAAAGCTCACTGAGAGAACTTTCACAACACTCCTGGGGACAGAGTAACCCTACACAAGAACTCTGGCACAGGGCTGGTGTGGTTCACGAGGTGAGACCAGATTGGTCTAAGGATCTAGGATCTTTGTCCCATGGCTTTGGTCTCTTCACCCATCTTCCTCCATCTGGCATCAGTGAGCCACTAAAAGACCAGAAGAGATTTGGACAAATGTCTGTTAGTGCTGCAGAGACAGGTGTGAGAAGGAGCCCCAGGGAGGCCATGAAGACCTTTGCCACCTCAAAAAACCACCTGCGGATCTTTCTGACAAGGTGACGTGACACTTTGGGGTTTTCAGTCTGCCTCAACACTGGAACTACAAACCACAGGACCTTTAGGCTGAGGGTGGGGACACCCAGAAAAGGCCAGCCTTCACCTTTCCTGTTGAAGTAAAGAGTCGAGAAGAAAAATGTTTGAAACTATGAGAGAACAAGAGAAGGCTCGGTCACCTGTGGTTAAAACAAAGCAAATAAAACCGGGAAGGATGCTCTCTGGTGGGACTGGGCATCTATGAGAAGTCTTGGGGACAGGTAAAGAAGCTAGCATTTGAGAAAGAGCACTGGAGGTACAGTTCACCCTTTTGGCTGAGCCTGCTAAGTTTCGAAAAAAAAAAAAAGAAAAAAGAATAAAAAGAAGTTTTTGGCTGCAGCAGACCCACATGACACAGCGTGAGAGGGGGAAAAGAAAACTCGACTCCAAACACCAAGCTTGTATTCTCTCTGTGTGGGCAGAAGGTTTTATGACCATTATTTTTTATTTTTATTTCATATATCATTAAAATCCTTTGGCCCTTTCCCTAAGTCAGCTCACTTAAAACAAAATAACGTGGAAGGAAAACACTACAGAAAATTACAATTTTGTTTCTGTGTAACAAGGTGCTGTAAAAGCGTGGGCCGGGTCCTTCTCCATAGGTCTACCTAGCTGGCTTTGGAGAAATGATTCATACTGCCAAAAAATTTTGAGTCTTCCCTAGCGTGGAGAGCTTTTGAGCATCTAAGTCAAGAAGTGCTTGGGATACGGAACGGATACCGTTTCTGTGGCCTTGGGCGAGGTGCTTAACCTTTGGGTGCCTCGGTTTCCCGCTCTGCAAAATAGGGATAATGAGACTTAATGACCTCACCATGCTGAGGTAAGGATTAATTAGTTGATGTTTGTAAATGGCTTTGAAGCCAGAAAATGCTACAACAGAGCTAGGCATTAGTATTAATAATACATTTCAACTGAGTTAATACTTGTATCGGCTGTCTTGGATTTCCCTGGCAGTTTCATCTGGGGACTTACTTTTCAGCTTCACTCATTAAAATGAAATAAAAAAGGAACGTTGCTGGCAGACAGTAGCTCTGGTCTTCAGCGCATAGATGAACTCATTCCTGCCCCGAGTGAAAGGATCTCGTTTCTAGGGTGCATTCAATGGGACTCTCAAGATGGGACTGGAGGCACAGTGTGATTCCTTAGCAGCTCAGACATGTAAAAGATGCCGGTCACACACATACAAGAAAGAAGCTCACAGATCTGGGAGGAAACCACTTTCCAGAACTGATTCGATTCCTACGGTCTGGAGCCAACCACAGAGTGTTTTATCTGCCCTCTGCCTTGAGTTGTTTTTCACCCGTAGGTCCCTTTTTCCGGCCTCCACCCCTTCCTGTGCTGGGTCACTTTGGGCTGTGTGCTGTATGTGAGTGTTAAGTCTCCTGTGAGATCCATGCTCATCTCCTTCCCTCTAAGTCATGTTAGAAAAACCTTCTTATTTTGTCCAACTGAACTCTGACCCGTCACCATGACGTGAATATTCCAGTGGGTGGGCAGCACAGCAGAGCCCCTGGCACCTAGTGGAAGTTCAAGATGTATCTATCTAGTTAGAGCTGGATCTTGGAGACTTCCTGAGTGCCTGATGTTGAGAATCTAGAAAGAGTGTGGTAACTGCACAGGATGCGAATGCCCAAGTTCACTTCCAGAGCCCAGGCTTCCAATTAGTATTTGGTTGTCTATGGATGCTAAATAATTATCAGTCTTATTTCTGTTACTATATCAAGATACTAGAGGCTTGATAATCTCTAAAAAAAAAAAAAGAGAGAGAGATTTATTTATCTGAGAGTTCTGTGCTTTCAAGGGTGTGGTCCAACATCCGTCCAGCTCTGGGGAAGTTTTCTTGATGAAGGAGATACTGCAAGAGAGACAGGAGTGAGCAAAGACCAAACTTCTTTTTACAACCAAGCTGCTTGCTAGAACTAATTCAGGATCCCAGGAGAACCCCACTAATGCCTTCTTAGGGTGATATCCTCAGTGAGTCAATGACTTCCCAAAACACCCTCCTCTTAAAGGTCCCACCACCTCTTCACACAGAAAGGCAAGCGCTGAGTGACATAGTTAAAGCATTTCTAACATGCCAGAATGATTTTCCCCACAAGGGATGCCGTGTCACTAGCATTATCTAATTGTCCCCCTATTCCATGGCTGTCAGTGAAGACCTCCTCCTGGCTCCATCAGAACTCTGCAGAGAACTGGTTAGATGCACAGACTCTCAGGCTCAGGTTTGAGAAGCGTAAGTTCAAGTTCAGGTACCTCTCGATCAGTAGTGCCTCTTGTAGACTGTAGCTATACAGTTGGGCAGTTAAACAACAAAACCAATGTCTGAGTGGTCTTGCAGTTGGTAAGGGCCTGAGAGAGAGAGAGAGTAGACGGTTTCCTTTACACTCTGTCCCCATTTCCGTTTCCTGATCATGGGGTACCTGGCTAGCCCTTCCCGTACCTTTCCCTCTGGTTTTCTCTTATCATCTCCTAGCCTGACTTCTCAAGCAAGTTGGAAGCTCCACTGGGGGAATGAAACCACATCTCTGAGTTCTTGGTGCTGTTCACTAAAGCTCTCATGGTACTGTGTGCTCGGGGCCCCTCATAGGTGGGTTGCCACATGGCCTACCTAGCCCGTGTGTGGCTCAGGATCAGTATGAGGTGATGGGAGGTGAAGGTATATTTGAGAGCCCTTCTGTTTGGATGCTGAAGGTAAAGTTCTGGTTACCAAGGACTTTGTGAGACTAGAACTCTGTACTCATCCAGCAGATCCACTTTTTGAATTTAGATTTATTTGATTTTTAATGATGGATGTGCATGCGTGCCTGTGTGTTGATATATGAACATGTGAGTGCCTATGCCCTCAAAGGTCAAAAGAGGGAGTCAGGTCTCTTGAAGCTGGACTGATAGGAGATTGTTTGCCACTTGATATTGGTGCTGGTAACGCAACTCAGATCCCGTACAAGAGAGTCCAGGCTCTTAATCTCTGAGCAATCTCTCTAACCCCATAGACATTATCTTTTAAAAGGGCCGTGCTTGGGGTTGTGGAGACGGCTCAGTTGGTAAAGAACATACCATGCAAGTATGAGAATCCTAGTTCAACCAGCAGCATCCATATAAGAAGCTGGAGCTGTTGGTATTCCCTTGTAATCCCAGTGCTGGGGGGCAGAGACAGGAGGATGCCCGAGTCTCACTTACCAGCCCATCCAGCTGAACTGGTGAGCTCCATGTAAAAATCAGAGATCCTGTCTCAAAAAAAAAAAAAATAACATGTTGCACGGCTCCTGCAGAACCACACTAGAGGCTAATCTCTAGTCTTCATAAGCAACCATGTGAGCTGCCTGCCTCACACGCATACAGAGGCAGGTTTACAGGGAACAATGAATGGAGGTCACTGGGGGAACTGTCTTCGTGTGCTGAGTCTCCTTGGCAACTCTGAAGCTGAGCTCTTCCTGGTCTTGTTAGACACACTACCTGAATTAGCATGAGCAGACGATCACTGAATGTTCGCTCTATGCTATGATTGTTCTGAATCTCCATCTTTGGCTCCTCACGCCCTTTGCTGAAGTCCTGGGTCCTTGGCTTTTGGAAAGGCTTATGATTTAATTGTGAGAACCCCGGGTTTCCTTCAGCAGATTCTACAGTTGATTTAAGTAATTTGGCTTGGGGTAATTGAGGCCCAGGGGCTTGATACTGCCCTTTGAGAAGGATAACTAGCAGGCACGGTGATGGGGCTGGCTCCTGTTGCCCTGTATCTCACTGTCTGCCGGATTCCCTGGTGCCAAGCAATCTTGAACTGATATCCCAGGGATAACAGTAATTAGGATCTTCAAAGTACTTGGCAAACATTCATTAGCCGCTCCCATGGAAAGAGAAGAGAGAAAGGAGGAACAAATAACACACAATCACCCCCCATTTTGCAGATACTGAACATCAAGGCACAAACAATGCTGTCTTGCCTAAATCCATACTTTTAAGAAAAGCCAGTGTTTGTGTGTGTTGTGTATACACACACATCCGTGGGGAAGGGGTACAGGAGTGAGTTGTTGCCCTTTGCATCTCTCTCCCCTGTATTTATAAAACATTTAAAATTATTCCTTCGTAACTTCACATATACTTATATAACATTAATCGTACATGTCCTTTTCATCCTACATTTTGAGGCAGGGTCTCTCGGCATAAGCTCACATATTGGCTGGACCGGCGGGTTTGTGAGCTCCAGGGATGCTGTCTCTGCCTGTCCAGTGTGGGACTCATGGGTGTGTTCCCATGGCTGGTTTTCCTTGTGGAGGCCAAGGATCGAGACTCAGGTCCTCATGCTCTCATGGCAAGCACTCTACCAACGGACTTATCTCTCTAGTCTCCAAAATTACCCTTCAGGTCAGAATATTCTCTGAGATATTTGTGTGTGCTCTGTAGGATGTTCGGCCACCTTGATCTACCAGGTACCAGCAGTTTTTTAACCCCAGTCGTGACTTATAGCAACATCCTCAGAAATTGCCAAGTATTTCCCAGCAAGGGAAGGAGGAGCATTACATACTTCAGCTTTGAAATTTTCTTAATACTAAATATGCATTCTTAATACTCTGTAATACAAGCTGTGTATGGTCCTTATGCTGTCCTGAGTAGTGACATGCCCTAAGCAAATAAGAATATCATTTTGGGGGGAATCTGACTTCCTCATTGAGGTGCTCAAACACATGCAACACAAGTAGTGGACAGTTTCAAATAGGAAAGTCTATAGAGCCTCCTGGGGGCTACTCTTAGATTTGCTGATGAGGGCTGTATACTACCTCCCTCTCCACAGAAGGCAGCTCTATGGGTCCAGCGGCATCAAGACCTGTTAAGAGATGCTGTGAATCTTTGTCCTTTGGGCATACATATACTCCATACACAGGTAGGTTTGTTTTGGAACCTCATAACCCTGGGAGGCTGAACTTTCTAGATGATTAGGGCCTATATTAAAAATCTTATCACTTGCGATAGGTGAGATTCAGACACAATGAATCTAGGCCTATCTGGGGCTAGCCTGGGGTGGAAGTCATAGGCTGTCAAGAGGTGAAAGAGGTTTATCACAGAAACCACAGTAGGTGGGGAGGACTGTTTTGTTTTCAGATAGGAGAGTTTAAGCAGGCACAGGTGAAAATACGTGGGGTGTGTTGTCACTGGTAAGCTCTGAGGTTAAGTCCAAATTGAATAACTCAAAGTGACTTTACTAACCCAAACGAAGTGGTGCCACGCTTCACACACACACACACACACACACACACACACACACACACACGTACATACACACGCATGCACGCACGCACGCACGCACGCACGCACATGTGGAGAGACCAGAGAGGTCCTCTGGTAGCATGTCCTAGGTACCATTCACCTTTTCTGTTGAGACAGTGTCTCTTGCTGAGCTGCAAGTTGCCAAGTAGGAGGCTGGCTGGCCAGCAACCACAGGGAATCAGCCTGTCTCCATCTCCCAAGTACCAGGACTACATGTGTGTCACCACACCAGGTCTCATTCCTACTACTATTAGTTTTTAATGTGGGTTTCAGGGATTGAAAGCAGATTTTCTAACTGGGCTGTTTCTCTAGCTTTAGACTTTTTTTGTTTTTTGTTTTTTGTTTTTGTTTTTTTTTTCTGGGGTGAAATATAGGTTGGCGACGCAGGGGGGCTTTCCTATGAGGTCAGAGACGAGCGTGTCCCCAGGATGGGCCTCAAGGAGCACATCTCCCGAGGGTGTCTCTCCCTTTGCTTTCTCCGCTGTTTCCTCCAGCAAATTCAGTCTAGACTCAGCCCACTCAGAGGGCTTTATTGCTCAGTTTAAGGTAAATTCCTGCCCAAGGCTGGTTTCTGTGGTGTGCATGGGGGGGCCACAGGCATTTCTGTAGCTTGATCTTTGGGGAGTCGGGTTAGATACCACTTCAAGTATTCTGAATTGCTCCACCCTGAGCAATATAGTCTCTTTTGTTCTTTATCCCTTATTTCCGACCCAGAAGAGCAATAAAGCACATATGTTTTTAGTTCCTGGCGCTGAGCTCTTACAGTATTTAGAGTAGACATCTGATGTTTCCTGTCGTATGTTCTAAGGCCTACACAATGAGTGTCATCGTGCGCCATTTGTTCAAGGATAACTTACCTTGTCAATGTCTGTGTTCCTTGGGGGAAAAAGGTGTCACAGAATTCTGGACTTGGGAAGTGAACTTCCCAGGTGACTTGCTCTTTGCCTAATGTGGAATGTGAGACAATGAGTTCAGGAGAGCAGATTGCTAGGCCAGAAGCAATTCAGAAGACTAGAAGTGAGACCCAAACTGATTTCCCAAAGTATCTGGCAGATGGGTAAACCGTCACTGGCACCAAGCTCCCCAATATTCCTCTCCCAAGTGTCCTCATATTTCCTGTCATCCCCTCTGCCTCTTGTCTTACCAAGTTCTACATAGCCAGGGCCTGTTGCCTTTGTCTTCTCTTCCTTCCTTCCTTCCTTCCTTCCTTCCTTCCTTCCTTCCTTCCTTCCTTCCTTCCTTCCTTCCTTTCTTCCTTCCTCCCTCCCTTTCATTTTTTTTTTTGTTACTACAGTTTACTTTCTGGAGTCTTATGAATTATTATTGTATTCTTTTGTCCGACTTTGTTCAAGTTTACTAGTTTTTGCACTCTATCTGGGTGGTTAGAACTCTCTGCTGGTTAGAAATGCTCTGTTGCACAGGCATACCACTACTTTTTTCATCTGTCCACTTTTGCATGAACGCCTGAGAACATTGCAGATATTAGCTGTTATAAATATACTGAATGCAAAAGTCCACGCCCACATCATCAAGGATTCAGGTGCTTTCCTTTTATTTTGTACTACTTTGCATTTCGGAAGGGTTTCCTGGTTTTTGTCGGAGTGGGGCAAAGAGGGGGAAACATCCGACACTCTAGCTCGCTGACTGTCCACAAGGTAATGAAATTATGGCTTGGACTGAACGCAAACCCACTATCAGGATCTGTGATATCTATTCTAGCAACTCGGCCACTCCTCAGCCTTCCCGTTGGCTTCTCATTCAGGAGGTATGTATGGTAGCTATTTCTGCCAGGAGGAATAGTCACGGCATGCAGCGAATGCCCCTAAAACTTCTCTGGGGTAAACCATCACTCTCCAGGGGAAGATTTTATTGGAAAAGGAGCCAATTACTGCCTCATTCAGGACCGGGACTTGGATGTGGCTGGAGTTTTCAGGCCCGGGCCAATTGTTGAACATCCCCAATTCCACAAAGGACATTAGAATTTTGACAGCAGAAAAAGAGTAGAAAAGGCAGGTTGTAATTCAACTGAAAATATATTTTCCCTGGGTGACAGAGTATGGATTTCTTCATACTCCCAAGTGAGCAGATAATTGTGACACTTAGCTTTGCACTCGGTGCTGTATAAATCAGGCCTCAAGAAGCAATGATACCCATTTCTCATGTCTCTCTGAGCTCTGCTGAGATACGCAGCTCTGCTCAGACAACCCTGCTGGGGGACTGCTGCAGGACTGACGCTGGGCGCCCAATGAGAACTCCCCCCCCCCCCCCCCGCCCCACCTTCTACATGGTGGAGGAGGTTGCAGGAGACACACCAGGTCATCTTGGGAGCCCAGCTTGGACCTGGCAAAGGCTCTCTAGGTACTCCCGAGAGACTACCAGTCCTCCGTCCTGCACAGAAAGCACAGGCGAGGAAGTCAGCTGATGCCCTGTGCTTTTCAAGGAAAGGAAGAAAGGAGTTGAGTTCTTTTCTGCCAACCCGGAAGCAGCGTTTTTGACTGAGCTCTTGATTCTGAGGGGGGCACAGGAAGCGGATTTTAGATAAAGAAGAAACGTTTCTCCAGCCTTGCAGGCAGGAAATGGGTTTTTGGTCCTGGGATTCCTCTTTTGAGCATGTGGGTGTCATGACTTCCTCTCTCTCTCTCTCTCTCTCTCTCTCTCTCTCTCTCTCTCTCTCTCTCTCTCTCTCCCTCCCTCCCTCTCAAACTTTAACATTTAGAAAACAGATCTTCTGCCCTGTTTTACACTTGTTTTGGGGAGGTTCCAGTATAGAAATCAAAATTGGACTTGGTTCGTTGGGTCTTGGGACGCACAGTCCCACGTCCACGTCTTCTGTTTACACAACGCAGAGTGCTTTTTCCCAGGAGGAGATTGACACCGCCAGTCTGCCCAATTTAGAGGTCAGATCTCACCAGCTGCTAAAATAAACATTATGGTTTGACAGGCGTGGCATTTCTGTTTTTTTTTTTTTTTTAAATAATATTTCCATAAAGAAAGGGAAAAGTGACAATAGACCAAACCACCATACCTTATCAGTAGTCTTATATAATTTTTTCCTGTTTTTAATTTTATAAAAATCACTGGGTTATGTGCTTTTTCTGAGGGGGGGGGGCATGGCTTTTGGTTTCTCTGTTTTGTAAAGGGCAAAATAATTCCACCTAATTATTATTATCATTACTATTTTATTTTGTTATTTGTATATATGTGTGTGTATACAGCGTGGTGTGTGCATGCACAAAATGTCTGGCCATCAGAGGACAGTCTTGAGTATGGGCGCGTAGGCATCTTTGAACTTTTGTTTGGGGAGGGTTTTTCATTGATCCAGAACTTCACCACATAGACTAGGCTGGCTGGCCTGGAAACTTCCAGAGATCCTCTTGTTTCTGCCTTTCTTCTCACCATTTCTGGGGTTGTAGGGATGCACCAGCTTTTTCTCAATTTGTTCTGGGAATAAGGCTTCACATCTTCACACTTGCAAAGCAAGCACCTTAGGCCCTGAGCAATCTCCCTGGGACAACTGTTTCTTTTCGAAACAGTATTATATAACCCAGGGTGGCTTTGAGCTCACTATGAGATAGGGAATTTAGATTCCTGATTTTACTTCCCAAGTGCCAGGACTACAGGCTGGTGCCAGCATATCTAGGATCTTATTAAATCCTGAATATAATGATTGTGAGTTTAGAGAATAATGTAATATCATGATTCCTATCCATCTACAAAGGGTAGGAATATAGCTCAATAATAGAGCATTTGCCTTGCCAACCATAAATAATAAGGTCTTGAGTTCTGTCCCTAACACCACAGAACAAACAAGCAAGCAGACGAATCCCCTTGCCTCAGATTTCTGAGGCTCACCTTAATCATTTCTGAGTCAGCAGATCTGGAGTAGGATCTGATCCCGTTTCTAACACATTCCTGTAATCAATATAAAGGTTGTTGATTTAAGGCCCACTTTAGGAGAAGTGTTGACCTAATGTAAAGACATGGGTGTCAGTGTCCTAGGCTCAAGATTCCAAGACCAATGGAAATTGAATACTTAATAATTCTTCAAATATGGAGTCAGAAGTTAGTAGATGAACTTATGTTAATATCTAGAGCGTGCATGTTAGAGACAGTGCTGGTCACATGCTTTCGGGTACAATTATGCAACTCCAGTTTAATTCCACAGTGGTAGTTCGAGAGTCTGTCAGACACATTTGAAAACAAATGAGCATGACAGTGTTCTTTTTTTATTAAAAAAATAATAGTTATTATTATTATACCTATTCACTTTACATTTTGCTCATTGCCCCCTCCCAATTACCCCTTCTACAATTTTCCCCCTCTCCCTCCCCTTCTCCTCTGAGCAGGTGGGAGCCCTCCTGGATATCCCCCCACCCTGGCATATTAAGTGTCTGTGGGGTTAGGTGCATCCTCTCCTACTGAGACCAAACAAGGCAGCCTGGCTAGACGAACATATCACATGTACAGGCAACAGCTTTTGGGACAGCCTCTGTTCCAGTTGTTCAGGACCCACATGAAGACCGAGCTGCACATCTGCCACATATGTGTGGGGAGGCCTAGGTCCAGCCTGTGCATGCGCTTTGGTTGTCAGTTCAGCCTCTGAGAGCCCCAGGGGTCCAGGTTAGTTGATTCTGTTGGTCTTCTGTGGAGTTCTTATGCCCTTAGGATCTGCAGTCCATCCTCTTGTTCTTCCATAAGTGTCCCCAAGATCCATCCATTGTTTGGCAGTAGGTATCTGAATCTTTCTGAGTCAGGTGCTCTGTGGAGGCTCTCAGAGGATAGCCAGAGCATGACAGTGTTCTAATAAAACTTTATTTGCATAAATGGGCAGCAAAACAAAAGTAGTCCAAATCATTTGCTAGCATAAACTCAATTTTACAAATGAGGAGATTGCCTGGCAAAATGTTAGTTGATTGATGGTCACAGAGGTTGTTAAATATTTGCCTTCACTACTACCCAGGCGGGCTATACCAGCCCATGTAAAACATAAGAAGGCATGTTTGTTATCAGAATTATTTCCCATGGCTACTAAAAGTGAATTCGATACCTGGGGGCCTTTAACAATAGGAATGTATTCCCCTCCCCCCTCCCCCAGTTTTGAAGCCTGGAAGCCATAGATCAAGGTGTTAGTAGGTAGATTTTTCTCAGAGAACTGTCCTCTCTGTCTCTCTGTCTCTCTGTCTCTCTCTGTCTCTCTGTCTCTGTCTCTGTCTCTGTCTCTGTCTCTCTCTCTCTCTCTCTCTCTCTCTCTCTCTATATATATATATATATATATATATATATATATATATATATACATATAAACTTTACTTATATGTTTGGTGCCTAGGAAGGCCAGAAGAGGCCATTGGGTCTCATGAAACTGGAGTTATGGAAAGTTGACTCATCATGGGTAGTGGTACCTGAACCCAGTTCCCCTGTAAGAACAAGTGACCTTAATCACTGAGCCCTGTCTTCAGTCTATGACAGTTTTCTTCTTATTGTGTCTTCAATGGTCTTCTCCCCTTGTGTGTTTAAATGAAATTTTTCTCTTCTTTTTTCCTCTTCCTTTTTTTTCTTTTTTTGTTTGCAACAAGGTCTTGTTATGTAGCCAAGGCTGACTTCAAACTAGCTAAGTATACCATGCCCATGCTAGTCTTGAAGTTGCAACCCTTCTGCCTCTGCTTCCCAAATGCATCATCTCAAGTTTAGGGACAGCCTGGGATGTGTGGCAAGGGCCAGGTCGGCCAGAGAGATTTGGTGACATCCTGCCTCAAACCAGACAAACAAACATGCATAGAAGGTATTTGTTTCCACAGTACACTGTGTCTCACAAGTCTGTGAATTATATCTGAGAGTGGTTTTTATTCTTTTCAAAATCTGCTAAAAGTTGATTATATTGACTGATTCTTATTCTCACATCCACTGTCCTCTTGTAGAGATCAGAACATAATTTTTGGTAGTTCTTATCTTCTATTGTGTGGGTCTTGGTGCTGGAACTCAGTGTGTTAGGCTGGAAACAGTGCCTTTATCGGTTTATCCATATCATGAGCCTTATTTGGTTTTGAAAACTTGGCAATTATGATGTCTTGGCCTTGACCACTTTGAATATGAATTTGAAGAAACTGTGTGAGCCCACTCCAAAGATGGCTACAACAGCGCTTGTTTCTGTCTTAAGTCTGTGAACTATTTCTGTGAGGAGCATTTAATTGTTCTGAATTTTAGTCCCAGGTCACACATAAAGGAAAATGGAAATAACTGATTCCCAAAGTTGTCCTCTGACTTCCATGTATGTATTGTGACACTGACACACAACACGCACACACACACACACACACACACACACACACACACACACACCTGTGTATACCTGCTGTGGGGAAGCAGAAGAAACCATTAGTGAGTGTGAATTGTTGACTTGGATGGGACCATGCTAAGGATCAATGCCTCAGGCTCACGTGAAATAGGCAAAGTTTTCCCCTAAAGTCAGGCTCCGAGGGATGCTAAGTCTTTCTTTGAGTGCCAGTGTTGACAGTGTGTACAAACTCCAGCCACAGGAGCTTCCTCCTGCTGAACATTTCCAGACTCAGACTGCCCCTGTATAGATACTCTCTGTGGAAACTAGCTACTACCTCCTCACCGTGTGTCCATAATCAACACCCTGAGCTTCCTGTTGCTGCTGTTCCCTTAGAGTGTGTACAGTCCATCTGACCCTGTAGTGTTTCTGCCTGCACGCTGACCGGCGCCTGCCTGCGTGCGCAGAACACCTTGGGGTGGGTTCGTACTTCAGAGCTAATCTCCCTAAAATAAGATGACCTGCAAGAAAGATTATTACTATTTATTGATTACACGCGGGAGAACCCAACCCTCTCCCACGTGTCCTAAGTCCCATTGTCCATTGTCTCTGCTGAGTGTCTCTGTCATAGCTGCATGGCGCAATGCTCCATGTCCCAATGTTCCAATGGCGGAATGGCGCGCAGTCCGGTCCTTCGCGGAGCTGTGTCCAGAAGGCGGGTCCAATCGAGTAGGCATGACGACATTGGTGGTTGGTCCGGGCGACGAGTGGGCGTTGACAGTGGGCGGTCCGAGGACGCTGTGTTCCTGCTGGTCTGCTGCGCTCCAGCTGCGGGACCCCCAGCATGCCTGTAAAATCCACAACACAATGTTCAGAGGGAGGACCCAACATGACCCCAGCTGTGTTGTATGTGTGTCTGTCCTTTCTTCACTTTCTTGTCATCCAAGTCATGTTTCTACGACCAAGCTGTGTGGGATGTGGTACCTGCCACATGCATGCAGGTGCCCTGGGAGGCCAGAGAGGAAGTTAGATTCCCTGGGGCTGGAGTTCCAGTCAGTCAGAACCATCCGTAGTGAGTGCTGGAAACCAAATCTGTGGACTTGGAACCATAATTGGGTCCTCTGGAAGAGCAGTGCCCACTCTTAACCATGGAGCCACCTCCTTAGCCCAACTTGAAGCTTTTGTACAACAGGAAGCATAAAAAGTTTCCCATTCATGATTTAAATCAGAAGGATCCCTCCACAGTCTCTTGCTACAAACCTGACCAGGGGCAATCTTCAAAGGCTATGCGCCCTTTAGAAAGTGGAGCGTGGCTGCTGGAAGTCAGTCAGTAGGATGGGCTACTGAAGTTTTTTGCCTCCCTCAGTTCTGGCCATGTTTTCTTTGCTTGTATGTTCAGTTCTGTGGGAAGAGCTACTACATCGTGGTCCTGAGCCCATACTTTCTCTACCACCATGGGCCAAAACTCAATCTTTTCTCCCATAAGTACTTTCTGTCATGTGTTTTGTCGCAGTGATGACAAATACAGGGGACAATGGATTTTTTTTTTAATTTAAATGTTAAGAATACAATGTCATTTTTTCCCCTGACTTGCATGTGTTCGTATTGCCAAATCTAATAGGTGCTTGTGAGGTAATCAGGGTTGGTCCAGAGTCTTAGTGAAATTGATAACAGCAACATGTTTTTGTCCTAGTTTGCACTGAGGACTGCCCTGTAGCCTTGGACAGATGTGTGTGCGTGTGTGTGCGCGCGCGCGCGCGCGCGCGCGCGTGTGTGTGTGTGTGTGTGTGTGTGTATGTATGTGCGTGCACATGTGTGTGCGCGCGCGCATGTGTGTGTGTGTGCGTGCGTGTGTGTGTGTGTGTGTGTGTATGAGCAACTCTGCTCCATGAGCTAGCTGACTTTTATGTTCATGTTTGAACCTGAAGTTCTCTAAGCAGCAACGCTTTAACTACTAGAAATGATTCTTAACCTAAGGTTGGCTTAGTTTGACTTTGTTCCTCCTCCCCCAACCTCTCTGCTTCTCTCTCACCATTTAAGAAGAAATTTGTGACTTGACAAAGAGAAATGGCCACACCCTCAGCAGGCAAGTGTGAATTTTAAAGCAAACCTGAAAGAAAGAGAGAAGTTACTTTGCGAGGGGGGGGGGGTTCCAAACCATCAGTAACTCTTCTTTAACAAGGCCATTGACTTTCAAATCAATGAGGTGTGGTTAAGTGTTATCATGCAATGAACCGGGGCCAATAACTCATCAGGTTTTTTTTTTTGTAAACACAGAAACCGGCAGGGAGGTGCCTCGTTGGACCTCTGTGGCACATTCCTGTGGCTGATACTCTTACTCTCGTTCCACAGGCCTATGTGTTGCTGTGCATTTCACACACAAAGCTTTATGGAACATCTATTGTCAGGGATTGCTAAGCGCTGTGGATAAAAATTAATCACACCTAATTCCTGCCTTCAAGGAGTTGGGGCTTTGTAGGGGATTAGGTTCCTCTTAGGGTTCTTTTCTACTTCCAATTGTCAAAGCTACTGCAGACTCAACTCCTTTGGGAAGGTGATGGTTTTCACGTGTGATGATGTATTTGCTGCAGGAAGCCCAATTTGTTGATAAATTAGTACGGAGGCTTTGACAACGCACATGGCATTCATTAATGGTTGCCTCCGATATCTTAGCATCTGTCCTTAACATTTCATTTAAGGGTACAGGCTTGGAGGTTCTGGGGATATGAGTCCATCCCAATGTGAGGTCCCATGTGATTTGGATCCCCAGAACCATATAAAATGCTGTGTACAGCAGCAGGTTCTTGAAGTTTCTGAACTGAAGAGGTGGAGATAGGAGTATCCTCCAACCTTGGTGGCTAGCCAGACTATCTGCACTGGTGAGTTCCAGATTCAGGTGGAGATCATGTCTCAGAGAAGGAGCTAAAGAGTAGAAGACACACAATATTGGTCGTTGGCTCCCAGATGCATGTGCATATGTATGTGAGTGGGGGAGGAAAGTATGACAGACTTGGAAGAAGGTGATCTAGAATATTATTCCTATCTCTCTGCTTCTTTACTGTATCACCTTGGCCTCTGATTTCCCATATGTATAATTAGCTTGTTTTAAATAACTTTTCTGATTCAAAACTCCACTGTTCCTATTCCGACATTTTCCATAACATTGGATGCATCTGAATATGTGTGTGTGTGTGTGTGTGTGTGTGTGTGTGTGTGTGTGTGTGTGTGCCTGCACACATGATGACTCTCATGCAGGTCAACTTGCTACTGAAATGGTATCTGGTAATATTGGATGTCATTTTTTTGTCCCTCATGAGAGCAGTTTTCCATTGGGGTCTTATTTAACATTTATCTACGGTACTCTGAGTCATATGAAAGTCGGCATCCTTTGAGTCCAAGGAGAGATATCTTACGGAAGCCAAGGATGAAGTTATTAATTATGGAGAGGTGGTGTGTGGCTCTTCAGGAGGCTGCAGTGTGCTGGCACAGGAGTGCGCGATTGCAAACTCTGATTTGAAATCATTGAAAACATAATTTATTCATCTTCAACCTTAATGCATGGCAGGCATCAGTGAAACTTGGTTATCAGTAATCTCCTCTGTATCTTTTCCAGTTTGCTCACGTGTACACATCCATCACTGAACAGTAATGACTTTGCTTGTTTGCTGTGCGTGTTTGAGACGAGGCTTCACTATGTACTCTTGAATGGCCTGGAAATCGCTTTGTAGACCAGGTTGGTCTCAAGCTCATTGAGTTTTGCCAGCCTCTGTCTCCTGAGTTCTGGAACCAACGCACCACTGCACCTGGCTTGATGATAACTTTAGGATACCCCCTCTGGATACACTTTGTGGCAATACTTTAGGTTTGGTCCATAGGAGGTTGGGAACATATGTCCAGGTGGGGAAGGGTACACGGCTCACAACTTCTGGTCTGCAGCACGAGCCCACTGAAACATTCACCTGTCACTTTATTCAGTTTGGTATTAGCTCTGGCTCTTTGTCATGTTCTGGTCTCTGTGTTTCTTCATCTAGTATGATTTTATAGGCATATCTGTGTTCTCTATAGAGTTTGCTACACAATAAATAGTCCTGTATATACACATGCATAGATGGTACATGAGTCAAGAAACAATTCTATTATAATATAACTATTAGTTTGCTAGCTACCAGTTGTAAAATGAAATATGGCTTATTTATCAAATGTGTATTGGATATCTATTGTCCCGCTGACATTGGTAAGTCTGTAATTTTTGGTAAGTGATCTCAGCTGTATACTGTCATTTGAAATCAATGCCATGATATCATCCATAGCTGGAGAGTAAGTAAAAACTCATGACCCCTTACTCCAGTGGTCCTCAACCTTCCTAACACCACACCACAACCCTTTAATCCAGACAGATCCTCACATTGTACCGACTCCCACCTATAAAATTATTTTCATTGCTACTTCATAACTGTAATTTACTACTGTTAGGAATTGTGAGGTAAATATCATTGTTTTCAGATGGCCTCTGTTCCACCTGAAAGGGGTCATGACCCACAGGTTGAGAACACTGACTCTTTCAAGGGGAGGGTTGGTCAATGCCCTTACCAACTAAGCAGGTGCTGTATAACTTTCTTCTGGTATGTTGCTTTTTATCTCAACACTAGCTTGAATTAGGAGAACAGAAAACGTCCACGATTTATATCTTGCTTCCTTTCTCAGTCTACTTGGTGGTGAAGAAGAGAGCCTTTAGGTTTCTCACTGGAGCATATGCTGAGTTCAAAGAGGTGAAGTTAGATGGGACTTTGGAGAATCTGTAGCTTTTCAGAACTCTCTCTCTCTCTCTCTCTCTCTCTCTCTCTCTCTCTCTC
>NC_034605.1:6800507-6825190 GCF_900095145.1 Mus pahari | reverse complement strand
CTCTCTCACACACACACACACACACACACACACACACACTTAATGTAGCACTCAAGTAGTGTTATAAATTTTGGAATAGTCTTAGAACTAATATCTTTGACATTCAGAAAAACCTCCATGGATGGCAATGAGGCTCAGCCAGCAGGGTGCTTGCCTAAAATACTTGAAGCTCAGGGTTTGATTCTCAGCACCATATAAACCAGGCAGAGTGGTGCACATCTGTAATCCCAGCACTTGGGAGGTAGAGGCAAGAGGATCAGACATTCAAAGTCATCCTCTACTATGTAACCAGTTTCCGGCCAGCTTGGAGTATATGACACCCTACATATACACATACATACATACATACCAACGATGTGACAACACATCCAACATGATACAGGGCAATTAAAGTATGCATTGGTTATATAGTCATTATTTTCTCCATAGTTCTCTGTAAAGAAAACGAAATAGAAAAGACCATGGGTATGTATCTTTCTGTGGGGGAAATGTTACTGGAAATAAAAATAATGGCTGTAGTTGAGGGCCTTTTATTCTCTGATGGCTAATCTTATGAGTCAGTGTGGGTGGGCAACAGGTAAGGGACAGTTGCCCAATGATTGCTGTTCTGTGGCCCTTCCTGGTTCTACCACAGGCGGCTTCTGGTCTAAAACATTGGCTTTCCAGGGTCAAGTCTGAGTTCTCAGACTTGAGAGCTTCCATACATTTCTGAGACAGTTCCTTTGAATGACTCTTCAGTGTATTTGCTTGGATCACAGGGTTTCTTTTTCCAACAAGTGCTCTTGCCTTTTAGTTTCTGGAGAATTGTGACTAATACATTACCTAATCTCGTCTGCCATTAACACTCAAGCAATTGTTTCCATGAGTTCCAGTATCCCTTATGTGGCGAAGAGGAAGATGATGGGCTAATTAGATAGAGCAGAGAGATTAAAGGTATCTGCTGTAAGGGCGTCGGAGGCTAGGGGAAGGAGAGCAGAACTCCTGAACCATCGAGCAGAGAGTGGATAGCATCAGGTAAACCCAACCTCATCACTTTAGCTACCCTTGATGGAAATATATCTTCATAGCGGAAAATCTTCACAGGAGCTATTCTCTTCTTCCTTTGTCATGCATGTGTAGGTGTGTGTGTGTGTGTGTGTGTGTGTGTGTGTGTGTGTGTGCAGACTAGGGATCAGTCTTAGATGTCATTGCTCAGGGTGCTGTCTGACTTTGTTTTCGGAGGTAGAGTCTCTCATTCCTACCTGGAGCTTGCTGAGTCGGCTGGGCTGTCTGGCCAGTGGGGACCTTCTAGTCTTCACATTGTCTTTGCAGGGATTATAAGTGGCGGCACTACACATGGCTTTTATTTATTTATTTTTAAATGTGGGTCTTGGGGATTGAACTCAGGTCCTCATGTTTGTATGAGCAAGCACGTTTCTCTCTGAACAATCTCCCCAGCTCCCTTCTATCCCTTAAAGATCTTCCCATCTCTCATACATTGGGAAAAGTGAAGTCCAGCAGCTCAGGGCCCACATGTGATGAGTATCTTCTGTTTGCTATGTGCCTATGTTCTTTGAAGCCCAGGATAAGAACAGAGTCTGCCTTTTGTAGAAACTGTAGATGAGCTAAATAAATGAATAGATGGTTGTGGAATTTGGCCATACCAAACCAACTTTTGACTTGAGGGCATTACACAGAAAAATAGCCTACAATATATTTATGATCACACCGAAAGACCTTTGCAAGTCGATGGACCTGAGCTGAGGGGTTGAAACCTAAGGTTAGAGAGTTGAAAATAAATTGTTGAGGATATTCAGTTGACTCTTTATGAACTAGTTATGGGAAAGATGGTGTAAAACGTGACAGTCGTTTTGTTTCTTTGAAGAGTTCAGCAGAGAGTTAGCTGCCTGCCTCAGAAACTCTGTTGGACCTATGTTCCCTCAGAGTTCCAGGATACTCTTGGCTTTGGAGAGACAGTAGGGCGAGACAGACAGGAAGACAGAAAGGAAGTTGATGGTGGAGGGGCAACAGACGCTTCTCATGAAGTGCAGGGTTAGCAAACAGCTGCATGTCTTCATAGAGGGCCACTAACCATATTGTATTTTAAAAATTATTTTACTATTAATTTTGGTTGCTGGATCTATTACTTTTTTCATGTAGGGTGTGTTTCTGTATGTGTGTGTGTGTGTGTGTGTGTGCGCGCGTGTGTGTGTGTGCTTCCTCTCACTAACTTGATATGTTTTCTGCTAAGAGGAGGTTTTAACTAAGCACTCAGAGATAGAGTCCCATCTACTAGTAAAACTTTCCACCTGCTGTCACGTGATCTCCCTTCATGCATACAGGTGGTGGTTTCATCTTTTTTCCATCCAAGAATTTCAAGGTACCTTAAAAACATTAATTAGGCTCCAGGCCTCTTTGAAGTCGGTCCTATCCCCATGTACACATGATGAAATTCAGGAGGGAGAGGCTAATTGAGTGAGTCCAGGACCACACAGATATTCCATGAGAGAGCCAGGGAAGGGATGGATGGCTTCCCCATCTGGGGCCCAACCAGGAAATTCTGAGAAGAGATGCCTGCGTGCCAGACACTTTAAACTCACCTGGAATTTCCATCCCCATTGCCTTTACAGGTGAACTCCCCTCTCCTTTCTTCCATCCGACACCCTACACAAAGAAAACCTCAGTGAAGCTAAGGCAATCCCTGCCACTCTCAGGGTGTATTGCCCCAAAGTCTATAGACCCTAAGTGTCTCTGGGAATATCAGGCACTCAGGAGTACACCTGACAGTCAGTTCTGTCAGAGGGTTCTCTCTCTCTCTCTCTCTCTCTCTCTCTCTCTCTCTCTCTCTCTCTCTCTCTCTGTGTGTGTGTGTGTGTGTATGCAGGTGTTTAGTCAGCAAATGACAGGGAGTTGGAGATCATTTGCTGCCTTTTGGGAGAGAGCCTTAGTTTCCAAACCTGTAACCAAAGTTTTAAAGAGAGTTTCTTGTGGGTCCTCATGAGAAGACAGGAACATTGGTTAATACTCTATCTCCTCCTTTATCTTCAACTTCTTCTAAAATCTTAAATGCTTTTTTAGGCTTACTTATATTTATTTTACATGTATGGGTGTTTTGCCAGCATATGTGTATGTGTCTTTGTATGTATATATGTGTGTGAATGTATACATATTTGTGTGTGTGTATCTCATATATGAGAGAAGTAAGTGACATTTGTCTTGCTTATTTCACTTAGCACAATGATCACAATAATCTCCAGTTTCATCCTTTTTTTGGGGGGGTGGTGGTGGTAAATGATTAACTTCGTCCTTTTTTGTGGCTGCTTTAAAACTCTAGGGCTGGAAAGGGTGTCTCCGTGGTTAAGAACACTCGCTGCTTCTGCAGAGGTCCCATGTGTGGTTGCCAGCATTCCCATGGTGGCCGCAACCATTTTTAACCTCAGTGCCAGGAAACCTGACATTCTTTTCTGCCCTCCGTGGGCAACAACTATGCACACGATGCACACGTATACATGCGGGTGAACACTCATTTTATTTGTGCAGGTTCGTTTGCTTGGATAGTGCAGAAGAAAAATGCACCATAATTTGAGGGAACACTTTCCTTCCTAAGGGCAACCCTCAGTGCGCGCGTGCTAAAATCCCCAGTAAGGACGCAGCTCATAGGATTCTTATTTACAGACTGATGCTGATGAGAGGAACCAACAGAAGCCCCAAGCCTCACTCCGCCTGACAGTGGTGGGTCGCCTGGCTCAACAGGACTCTGAACTGACTGGGAATTGAGTGCTCCCTCCCGTGTGTTCCCTTCCAAGAGCTCCCCTGCTCCCACCTCTCCAGTCCTCCTTTGTACAAGAAAGGGTGTGTTCGCTGCTGCTGGGCAGCCTTGTAACCTTGCTAAGCTACTTCAAGGAGGAACAGAGAGCCATTTTGGCTGAAGCTGGATGAAGCGACTGCCAATTTCCTCTAAGTTTACCTTCTTGTTCAAAAACTCAGAATACCAGGACACAGGCAGTGCCAGGTTCCCCTGCCTGCCATCCCTTTCTGGGGTAACCAGTTGAAATGAACATCATTCTTGTCTCCTCTCAAATTTCCACTGACTTACTGTTACTTCCTTCAACCCGAACCTGCTGCCATCCGGGCTAGTGTGGAGCACCTCGAAGTTGTTAGGACCCAGGGTCCTTTCCGCAACTTTCTTTGGCATCCTCGGCCCTGTTGTAGGGATTGATTCTTGCTGCTAGAGCAGATCACCATTTACCCAGGGGCTGGAAACAACACACAGTTGTTACCCAGTCTTGGAGGATAATGGATATCAAAACAGAAGTTGTGTTTTGGATGTGAATCACCTCTCATAGGCTCGTGTGGTCCTGGTGAGTGGCATTGTTTGGGAGCACCGAGCAGCCTTTATGACTTAGGGTTAAGCTAGCAAAAGAAAGTTAGGTTAGGAGGGGCAGGCCTTAGAAAGGAGAACTACTTCCAACTCCAGTGTAGTTTCTTCCATTTCCTGCCTGCCATTGTGAGAGGAAGCCTGACTTTATACTCTTAGCACTATACATCTTCAGTGCCTTCCCTGGTGTGATGGATTGAAATCCCAGAACTGTGAACCAAGAGATATCTTTGATTCCTCCAGATGCTTCTATTAGGTATTTTGTCATTGTATTGAGGAAAGTCAATCACTATGGTGGATTTCATTGGGTTCAATGAAGGGGTTGGGAAGGCTTATGTAGCTTCTAGAAGCTTCCAGATGTTGCTTGGTTTATGACTCCTTCCTCCATCTACGTGCTTATCAGTATGGGCTCTCCTCTCATTCAACAATTCTCTTCATCTCCCTCTCTCACTTTTAAGGACTTACAACTACTCATAGGTTTTACTGTATGATCTAAGTTAGTCATAGATTTGGATGTGGACGTCTTTGAGGGGGTCGTTGGAAGTGCTATCCTGCCTTCTGTTCTGCAGGGTGACTCATGGTCCTGAACGATTGTTAATAGTTACTACAATCTCTGCTGTCACACCAGATTGCCAGGAAACAGGAAAGAGGAAGCAGGCAAGGAATGAAAGTGATGCTTGCCAGCGAAGGTGAAGCCAATCCGTTTCTGCCAAGTCCTCCTTGGCTGGGACTGAGTCACCTGGGCACACCTAACTGCGAGAGAGCTTGGGAAATGTGACCCTTTCTTCCTGGTGGTAAAGTGCTTGGCTCAAGTAAGGGTTCCATGCTGATGGAAGAGTGTAGACTGAGCACTGGCTAGTCAGAAGCCTCTGCTGGTGGCAGAAAGAGAAGAGGATTTAATGTCTTTGCACAGTTTTATAATCTTTTGGAGTTGAGGCGAAGAATTCTATGGTGATTTTCAAATGGGCAGTTAGATGTTTGTGCAGAGGGAGGGTGTCTTTGTCGACTGTTTTCGTTCGGGACATTTGGGTTCATTCATCTATTATTGATTATCTTAAGGAGCCAGACCTATGTTAAATGCATTTATCATCCCATATGAACTGCATGAGAGTGGCCATCTGGGTGGCCTACTGCTTTTTGAGTTCTATGGGAAATGGTTCCATTCTTGAGTAAGCCGATTGCCATTTCTACATGTGATCAAAGACTGGAGCTGGACCCCATCACAGGGAAAGCGTCACATCCGACTTCCAGAGCCATAGTCGGAGGTAGAACAGGGTCCTACTCTCCCACTCAGATCTCATGTAGGCCATCAAAATGGCATGCTTCAAGTTGGGTGTGGTAGGGGGGCATGCTTGTCATCCCAGTACTTAGTAGGATTGTTAATTTGAGGTCACCTTGCATAATGCATAATGCAAGCCTGGGTTACATAGCAGGACCTTGACTCAAAATAAAACAAAAACCGATGAACCAACCAGCCCAAAGCAAGAACAAAAATGATTCACAAATAAATCTTTAAACACCACCTTTGAATGTTGGAAAGAGTGCTTACCACCCATTGTCCCAACTACTTGCAAGGTTAAGGCAGGAAGTTTGCTTGAGTCCACAAGTTCAAGGCTAATCTAGGCAGCATGATAAAGCTCCCCCTGCCCCCAAAAACGTCAAAGAAAGAGAGGAAAGCTAAAAAAGGCTATTTCCAGAGATTCTGTCTTCTTGTCTTGGTGAGGCACATACCTCTAACCCTAGTACTGAGAAGCATCAACAGTTGGAGACTAGCTTGGGCTACACAGTACATAGTAGAGCCCTACTGAGAAGTAGAGGGAGGGAGGGAGAGAGGGGAAGAGGGAGAGAGGGAGAGAGGAGAGAGAGAGAGAGAGACAGAGACAGAGAACATAGAAATGCACTAATTATATGATTTTTGTGAGTCTTTGATTTTAAATGATTAAAAGCTAATCTCTAAGACTTGTTTTAAAAGTTACCTCAACACTGTCTTTACATTTCTGGTTTGGCAGTATCAGTGGCTTTGCCAGAAGTTTCTCTGGGAAGATATATATAGTGCCAATTCAGTTCTCAATAGACACCTTGCAGCTACCTCTTCCTGTCCAGCTGAGAGTATGGGAGCAAAGCATCATGGGAACAAAGGACTTCGGCCTCTGTCTGCCTGTCTACCTGATGGTCTGCCTGCCTGCCTGCCTGCCTGCCTGTCTGTCTGTCTGTCTGTCTCCCCTCCCCCCATCTGCTCAACACTGCTGGCTGATGAGCTTGCTGCTGAGGCCAGTGGTCTAGTTGTTAGCAGAGTGTCTGTACTTGTTGATGAGAAAGCAGGGGGCAGGCAGTGAAAGGAGTCTACCGCAAGAATGGTCTAACATAAACAATAATAATCACCATCATCATCTGGCTTTCATAGCAGCTTTCAGTGAGGAACCCCAAACACATTACAAGCATTAACTCATTAATCTTCACAACGCCCCTATGAGGGAGAATTAAGTATAAGTAATCGTAATTATTGCTGTCATTATCCTTCAAACAATTCCCAGATGAGCTGTGGCTGAACTGGCGGCATTCTATGGGGACCTGTTTTTGAAAAGAGAGACCCTATACTTGTGCCATGAGTTCACATCTTTTTATTTCCCCTTTTCTTGATATCTGAATGAATATGAATATTTTTGATGCATGGGGGAAGGATAGGGAGGGTTTTTCAGTGAGGGGCGGTCCAGTTCGCTTTGCCATTAAGTATTAAAAAGACGCACGGTTGCAGTGGAAACAGCAGATTTCTGAAAATGTTTATGGCTGTCATTTTGAAGCTATGCATTATGTTCATGGTTTCAACCTTATCTCTTCAGGTAAGGGCTTGGGAAGTTTCATTCTACAAGTAGCATCCTGTTTACTCCGATACCATTTAAATTAGAGCCATGTCCTCCATTGGTAGCATCCTCTACATGTGGCAACAAGCCTTGGAGATGTTCTTGTGGCATTGGTGCAAGACTACTTCTGTACCTGGGCCAAAGGCTGGGTGCCTTCTTGGGAAAACAGGTCACCCCAGAGTTCCAGAGTAATTGAGAGTTAAACAGGGGACTTACTCGGAGGGAAAGGGGCACTGACTAGAGCACTTAACTGCAAACTGGATGGATCTGCTAACAGCTGGATGCAACAGTGCCTAGTAATGATGTAGTATATACCATATACTTTTAAAGAATGCATCATTTCATCACATGTTCTTGGTCCAAAACAGAAGTGTCACCTGTACACCCGGTATTAAGAGTTGGCACTTCGGAGTATGTCAACTTTGATTCTTTAGGTGCTGATGTTCAAATTTATGTTCTAAAATTTATGCTCTGTATAAATTCTTGTATTTCACTAATGCATGTCTTTGGAAATAAGATAATGAAGGAAGACTGTGAAGGCTCCCAAGCCATCTCACTGGCTTGTGTTACTATGAATCCTCCTGTCAGTTTTGCCAAGGTACAGTTATGACTCATCCCAGCTGAGTGACAAGAATCAAAATTCATAACATGAAGTGACATTTCTGTGATCACATATCTGTTAAATTACACAATCTGAATTCAAACTCAGGCTGGCTTTGACTACAAAGCCTGTGCAATGTTTCTGTTTCCTTGAAATTCTATGAAGCCATCCAGTACTACCCAGAAGGATGAAGACATCTGAAAGATGTGACCCAAGAAGAGCTATAAGACTAAGTTATTTGGATGATCCCAAGGAGGGATAGACAGAAGCCTTAAGGACTCATTAATGATGGAGTCAAAGTGGCTCATAATTTGACTGAGTAATAGAATGGTGACTTAGCATCCTCAAAGCCCCGCATTCAATTCCCAGCACTGGAAAAATTAATGGTAGAAAATATGTAACATTCCAGTCAGATGGCTGTCAAGGGACTTAACAACTGTTAGAGTAAACTGTTGTTTTGGCGATAGAAAAACATCTGTGTGTATTAGCAAGCTTATCAACTTTGCAGATTAAAAAGAAAAAAGGAGAAATTGAGTAAGAGGACTAGGTGTGTGTGTATGTGTGTGTGTGTGTGTGTGTGTGTGTGTGTGTGTGTATGTGTTTGGAAGGAGGAGCAGTGTTAAGATGACATTGTCCTTCAGCAAGCAAGAGCTCTCTTTGGGAAACAAAGAATCTTTTGAAATTGCATTGAAGGAGAGAAGTTAATCAGAAGCAGTTAGAAGTGAGATAACAAGGCTGAATTAGAGAGGCACCATCTACCTGCAAACCATGGCAGAGGTGTGACAGCGTGCATACATCTCATGCCCAGAGAGACTATTTTCAGTCCTCCTTTGTACATTTGCAATTCTCCTGCCTCAGCATTTCCAGAGAGGATTAAGTAAGAGGAAGACTCATGGTGACTCTAGGAAGCCCCATCTCATAGTCTAGGGGCCTATGAATACAGAAGGAAAGGGAGAAAGCCTTGTAACACGCCCACCCCTACCCTGCTTCCTGCCTGCTGTAAAGTGAGCTTCATTGCTGCACTGCAGGTGTCTGCCAGGGCAGACAGAAACCTCTTGTACTGCGAGCCACAATGAAGTTTTCCTCCAGGAAGTTACTTTGCTCAGGTGTTTTTCACAGATATAGAAAGTCTCATGAGCATAACACTCACTATGTTCCTTGTGTGATTTTGCAGCTTGGGATAAAAGGGTCACTAAAGAAACACACTGGGAAGGCGGCTGAGACTGGGGATTGGTTGAGGATCCTTGGCGGAGTCAAGGGAGCAAGGAGTGTTAGGCAACACCAGCAGCAGTTCTACAGTGATTGGCAGGCATGGTTCCGTCCGGCAGAGCAGGTGACAAGGACAGCCAGCAGGCTCTGATAGAAAGTGGAGTGGGTGCCAATTCAGGGGACCAGAAAACAGAGGTGATCAGAAGATGGTCTGAGGATGGGAGGGGGAGCTTTATATTCTCAGCAGGATGTTCCCAGATAAATCTCTTAAAAGTTGGGGTTCAATATGGTAAAGATCCCAGCTGTGACAGCAGACTTGGGTTTGTGATATGGCAAGGTTGAAACTGTTGAGGCTGCCATGACAGACACCAGATGTCTGTGATGTGTCTTTCATCTGTGTCAGTAAAGCAGAATGACAGGAGAGAGAGAGAGAGAGAGAGAGAGAGAGAGAGACTCAGCTTTACTACTCTAGAGAGAGGGAGGGAGAGAGGGAGAAAGAGAGAAGGAGGGAGGAAGAGGGGAAGGGGGGAGGGGCAGGGAGGGAAAGGACACTGGAGGTTCGAACTTGGCAAGTTTAATTTAGGACAGAATTGGGACAAAACAAAACAAAACCCACACTTTTGAAAGCTAGGAATAGACACATTATACTAACGGGAAGATAGCAAAAATACAGACCAGGAAAGAATGTATTAAGGAGGTCATTACTTACTGAGTGGACTTGATACAGATAAAATTCTATTTAATGCCTTAAATGTTTCTACTCTAAGGAGAATATGGGGCCATGAAGAGAAGGACATGTCCGAGGAGAGAAGCAAGAGGGTGGGAATTCTCCCCACACAGTGACAATTTTCTCTTTGAAGATATTGACAAGATCTTGGGTAAAGATGGAGAAGAAGGAAAGATGGATAAGGAAGACTTTAAAGGTCTGAAGTAGAGAGAGTCACGCTGGGCTGTGGGCGTAGGATTCAGTCAGAAGGGCTATTTAGCCAGGAGAATGGGGGTATTAAAGAGAGAAATTCACTGAGGTTTTGTAATTACAGCACACACAGGAGGAGATAAATATCTTCTCTGTATATTACATCATTGTTAAATCTCAATAATTTTAAATATAATTAACCTTTAATGATGCTTTAGATTTAATAATATGGCTATTGCATGGGAATTGTCTACAAGTCATTATAAATCTATTTGTTTAGGTTTACCAACTGGGTATTAAGAAAGTGTGTGAAGTTGGGTCGCTGTGTTTCGGAGTTCAGCGTGCTTATTAAATGTCTCACTCAGTGTAATTGACCGTAAAACCCACCTCAAATCACACCAAATAAAAAATGCTTTAGAACAAATTAATTAAAATAAAAATTTTCTTTCAATTATTATTTCCTACTTTTTTTTCTGTCTTCTCTTTTAAGAGTCTACCCTGGGGCACGTTGGGAATTATAAAAATTGAATCTGTTTTAATCATCTTGCTTTTACTCTAGCATCTAGGATACTGACTGATTCAGAATTTATGAAAGAGACGAATATCTCTCATCTTCAGACTGAAGCTCCTTTTGCTTGTGTTTACCTTTTTATTTAGAAAATACTTTTATTTACTCTTTATGCATTTCCACATCTATACAGTGCATTTTGTTCAATCAAATGCACCTCCATTTCTTTGCCTACCTCCCAACCCCCGTCCACCTAATACAGTGGTTCTCAACCTTCCTAATGCTGTGACCCTTGGCGACAGTTTCTCAGGCTGTGGTGACCCCAGTCACAAAATGATTTTATTGCCAGTTTATTCTGCCTCTGCTATGAATCATAGTGTGAATATCTGATATGTCAGATTTTTGATATACAACCCCTATGCCAGGGTCACTTGACCCCTAGAGGAGTCATGAGACACAGGTTGAGAGCCATTGTCCTAATACGTCTCTCTGCCAGCCTCATGAGGAGAATATATATGTCTGTCTATCTATCTCTATCTATCTGTCTGTCTGTCTATCTATCTATCTATCTATCTATCTGTCTATCTATCTGTCTGTCTGTCTGTCTATCTATCTGTCTATCTATCTATCTATCTATCTATCTATCTATCTATCTATCTATCTATCTATCTATCTATCTATTTATCTGTCTGTCTATCTATCTATCTATCTATCTATCTATCTATCTATCTATCTATCTATCTATCTATCTATCTATCTCTTTGTCCAGTTAGTGCTGCCCATCAGTACATGAATGTGTGTGAGATTGTCCCCTGGGGCATGAGAGATCTACCGATGACCACAACCTCAAAGAAAAGTGATTGTAACCTTTTCATCAGCATCAACTACAGAGACTTTCCCCCTAGGGGTACCTTTTCCATGTTTTTTTTTTTTTTTTTTTTTTAAGAGAAAGGAAAGAGGGATCCCCTGGAACATCAACTCATTTCTGTCCTTAAATATATTTTGACTCGAATGCCCTCAAACTCTCTAACATATTTAGGTGTAAATACAACAGACACACCTGTTGTCTGTTACTCATGATCATTCTAATACAGAAAAAAAAATCACCTTTCTCTTTAAATAATAGATCAAACATTTCTATGTTCACAGCACAGATATACATTGAAGAAGAAAGATTTTTTTGTTTGTTTGTTTTTTAAATTTGCCTGAAGATTTCCCAAGGATTTTCTCTTATTCACTTTACATCCTGCTCAGCTCACTGTCTCCCTCCTGGTCACCCCTTCCACAATCCTTTCCCCTTCCCCTATCTCCTCCCCTTCTCCTCTGGGAGGGTGGAGCCACCCCCCCTTCCCCCCCAGTATTTTCTCTACTCTGGCACATCAAGTCTCAAAGCAGAAAGATTTTAAAGATGAAAAGCAAGGGAAACTTGTAGTAAACAATATATTTAGGGGTTAGCGAGCTCATTTCTTTTTAGAAGGTTATGACAGATTATGAAAAGCTTTTCGTAATATGTCAAAGCATTAAACTTAATGACTGAAAAGCTAAACTTAACTGAAGCTAAAGCTAAATCTAAATGAAAACTAAACTAATCTACCATCCATGATTTGGACAAAATTATGTTCTGGCAACACTATCATGTAAGAGGACTTAGCTCTGAAAAGCCTTCCTGTTCTCCCTCAACACACAAAGTCCAAGTCAGTACCTTAGCTTAACCTTTATTTTACTTTTATTTTTATGAAAGCCTAAGAGTTGGTATGTGCCTGAATTTCAGTAATTGCACACAGAATGGCCTTCCTAGAACCTGCTGCGAATGTGTGTGGTTCCCTTGGCTTCTCCTTACCAGCTGTCTGTGAACCTCTATTCATCCCATCATCAGCCACCAAACCCAGATACTAATGCACATGCCAGCAAGATTCTGCTGAAGAGAGCCTGATATAGCGGCCTCTTGTGAGGCTATGCCAGTGCCTGGCAAACACAGAAGTGGATGCTCACAGTCAGCTATTGGATGGAACACAGGGCCCCCAATGGAGGAGCTAGAGAAAGTACCCAAGGAGCTGAAGGGGGCTGCAACCCTGTAGGTGCAACAACAATATGAACTAACCAGTACCCCCTGAGCTCGCGTCTCTAGCTGCATATGTAGCAGAAGATGGCCTAATCGGCCATCATTGGGAAGAGAGGCCCCTTGGTCTTGCAAACTTTGTATGACCCAGCACAGGGGAAGGCCAGGGCCAAGTAGTGGGAGTGGGTGGGTAGGGGAGCAGGGCGGGGGGAGGGTATAGGGAACTTTCGGGATAGCATTTGAAATGTAAATAAAGAAAATCTTTAATAATAATAAAAAAAAAAGATGTTAAATGGGGGCTGGGGAGTGGCTCAGCTGGTGAAGAGCTTGCATGAGGACCTAAGTCTGATTCCCTAGCATCTGCATGAAAATTTGGGTGAGGTATATTGTGTTTGCAAAACACAAACCAGAGACAGGCAGATTCCTGCAGCTCTCTACCTGGCTAGCCACTTTGGCCAAATCCTGAGCTCCAGGTTCAGTGAGAGATCCTGTCTCAAAGCAGAAGGTGGAGCGTGATGGAGAAAGACACAGTTGACATCTGGCTCTTCAAGAACATGTGTGCTCACACAGAGCATACACACAGAAACACAGGCGCGCGCGCGCGCGCGCGCGCGCGCGCACACACACACACACACACACACACACACACACACACACACTGCTAAAACGCACTTCCCGGGATAGATTTGGGAGCTTCAATTATGCTAGCCTGTCTTTCTTTCCTGTTGAATTGTCTAAGACGATTTTATGAGAAAGTCCACTGACTTCCCTGTTTATTCAGGTATACCTATTAGATTTCACATCCATGAAACTTACATTGTATTTTTCAAAGTTACCTAGCAAACAAATATGTTGTTTTAGGCAGCATGCATAGAGAATAATTAATAATAATAATAATAAGTCCATTGTTGATATTCAACTTTTTGCTGAGTGGCTTTAAGAAAATGAAAATTCTCTACTAGTCTTCAATCAAGTTGAATTTTCTGAAAACCACAGTGCTTGCTTGCTGTGTGCTTTCTGCCATGCCTCGGTCTGGGTTCCATACTTGTGTTAACCTGGTCAAAGCCAGGTTATTCTCAGCTCAGAGATGCCACGTGGAAATCTGTCTTGAAAGTTGTCCTGTTGATAGTATCTCCTGCTGTGAGCTACTTTCCAGGTTTCCTTTGACATTTTCCCTGTGAACCCTGAAAGGAAAGGATCTATAAATCAAAACAAATACTTACCATCCTGGTTTCCAGGGAAGAAAGCCCAAGTGAGCACAGGCAGCAATTGTCACAGAGGAGAAAACACCACAGCTTAAGCACAGACATAGCGCGAAAACCCCGAGGGTAGCATTAAACACTTTTCCGCCAAGAGACCCTGAGAGATACCACTCTGGGCTTCGCCTTCTAACTCAGACGTTTTTCTTTGTGTGTGTGTGTGTGTGTGTGTGTGTGTGTGTGTGTGTGTGTCTGCAGGCCAACTGTGTTCAAATGTGTGCATATGGAGGTCAGAGGTCAATGTCCTGTGTCTTCCTCAATTGCTCTTTGACTTAGTTTTTTTTGAGGCTGAACCTGGAACTTGTCGATTAGGTTAGGTTGGCTGGACAGCAGGCCCCTGGGAACCTACCTGATTCTAAACGCCCAGGATTACAGTGACACTCCACAGTGGCTGTGAGTTGAACTTAAGTCTTCATTGGACCCTCTCAAGAGCCCACTCCCAGACACTGTTATTACCTTACGTAGCATTAATTTTAAATTTGATTTAATTTTTGTACTCGACTCTCAAATGACAAGTCTCCTGGTACAAAGCCATCTCTTGGTCCCTCTGCCTGGAGTGTAGGCTTCTAGTGGCATTAATATATTCTTCCCTCATCCCCACCGTCCTCACGATGCCTCATTTCCTTGTCTTCTGTTCCTCTTCCTGGAAAGGGAATTTGATGTTAGTTTTGGGCAATTTCCCAGCTTCCCTAAACGATTCCCTGCTTTGTTGAATGTAGGGGAGGATTGCTTCCTTGTGAGCAAGTTCTTTGACTGGTGCACATTGTCTTCTTAACAGATTCTAGGATGGGTTCCTGAATGCTGGAGTGGGCGTGGGATGCCTAAGCGCTCATCTGCTTCTGTCTGGGCTCTGAGAAGCCTCCATCGAAGCAGGTTTGAGCACCTTAGCATGCAGGCCTGGAAGGACCAGACACCTGCCCTTTCTCTCTTCTCTCTTGCTCTTCTGAACCTCTTCCCACCTCTGCCTTACCCTTCAAGTTGATGATGGTGACATTTGAAAGTTAGCAGATGTCTTTGATGTTCTTTTAATGCTTCCTCTATGCTAATAAGATTTCATCTCAATGTGTTCTTCTCTTCGGTTTAGTGGTTTTATTTTGTTTTGAGATAGGATTTCACTCTCTAGTCTAGACTGGCCTTGAACTCATGGCTGTCCTCTTATCTTGGTTCCCTGTACTAGGATTATAGGCATTATCTACTACATCTGGTACACACCAGGTTACTTATTGTATGTGCACATACACCTAGTTTATTTATTACTCATGCTTGGTAAAATATTCAGCACTTCATTTATCATATATGAATAATATAGTCATTAATGCAATTCAACATTCCTCTGGTGACAAACTTTCTTTTCTTTGTGAGGAAGTTCATTCCCCTCTAAGCCATAAAACCTATCTACATGCTAGGCTAAAATGTCCCTTTTCACTTAGGACCATACAAAAACAAATATGATCTTTTCTCTGGAGGATATAGGTGGAGAGACATTTTAAAACATGTTCAGTACTCTTTGGATTCAGGCCAGGCACCTCCACTTCCTTTTAAACTATACTAACTAGGTAGAGTCGTAATGTCTTTTTGCCTCTCGGTAACCCTAAGCAAGTGAATGGTCCCAGAGTCTTTAGGATCCGGATGGAAGGATGTTTGCTATATTGCTGTATGGAAATCAATTTACTTCATCCTATTAACTCATCAGCCTTTTAAGACACTAGTTTTACAGTTAGGGTTCAATGATTCCCATATGCCCAGCGCAAAGACAGTGGTCCATAATGGGAATGATGGTTGCATCACAGTTCCTCTTCTCCTTGTACTGTCTGCGTTTTGTCATTAGAGATGACAGCAGACATCAGCTCTCACGTCAGTGAGTAATTATGAAGTATTCTCACTCACTATCTTTGCAGCTTTGGGATCATGAGGACGTTAGACAACCCTTGGTAATTAGAGATACTATGCTCTTGGATAATTTGCTTCACAGGTAAGCTTTCACATACAAAGAGGACTTTATAGGGAAGAAACAGAAGGACGAGGTCCTCTGATGACCTTTTCCTCCTATAGAGGTGGTGATTGCTACAATCTCAAGACTCATCCTCTTTCTGAAACTCAACAACACGTGGTTTCATAATGCTAGACAGAATTCTAAATTCTGTCTGTGGGTGCAGGAGAAGATAGCCTCTTAGTTTTATCCCACCAGGGCTGCCTGACTCAGTTTAAACCTTCTTTGGACATAGATTAGATTAACTTTGAACCTATAAGAATATAAGTCTACATTGAATTTAAAAGTATTACATATTGGCATACTAGATACTCTAAAATAAGTCTTAGATGGTTGTCTAAAACCCTGGCTCCTCTGGGAGCCATTGGTGCTGGCTCCCCAGTGTTTGGATGACTGGCATGAGCCACCAAGCCTGGACTTCTAAATTTTGAGTTCTGGGGTCAAACTCAGATTCCCATGCTTATATGGCAATCACTTTACTTGACTGAATATCTCTTCAGGTCTCATTTGCTTATTGCTGTGCTTTTTTTTTTTTTTTTTTTTAAACTGGGTATTGCTGTGTTGCCCTGACTGTCTTCAAATTCGAGATGCTCTTGCCTCAGCCTCCATAGTTCAGGGCTTACAGGCATGGGCTGTCATACCTAGCTGGTGTTTTATAGGGACCCAGGAGTAAATGTTGATGTCTCAGGGATGATGTCGATGTCCGAGAGATGATCTCGATGTCCAAGTGATGACAGATGTGAATTCGTGATTCACTTGTGATCTTGTTAGCAACAAAACAATTAAAGACATCATAACAACGAGAAGATAGTATTTCTTAAAAAAGAACTAGTGAAGGATTGATTGGAATTGCAAGAGAAGCCAAGGACTTACGGTTTAGCACTGACACGTGAACCACCTACAGGGAACAAGAAAGAAACACAAATGGGCAAATAGTTGCTGTATTTGCTGGAAGGAGGCAATAGCCAGGATTCATTTTGATGTTTCTCTTTCTGAAGGAGGTGATCTACTAGCAAGATCAAGAGTATACGGCTTGTTTCTACACTGTGTACTGCCCCTAGAAGCACACAGAAAGGGATAGAACACATTTTAGGATGTATAAACAAACAAAAATAACAAAAAGAAAAAAAACCAAGATAAATACTGAATTTTTGCTAAATAGCTTGCAGCAAAATCTTCTTGTGGGGTTTAAAATAGTCTCCTTATGAATGGAGAGGCTATCAGAACTGCCCTCAGTTTTCTCAAAGTGTTGGTGGAATTGCTGTAGGTGAGTGCACAGAAATGTTTACTGAAATGTTCAAGGCAGCAGAAGTTTGAATCTTGCACAATCCAATTAAAATGTGTATTTTCGTGATAACTGAATCAGAAACAAATACAAAGAACACATGAGAAAGGATGCTGGAGAGTAAGGGCTGTATGCTTAGTGTGGTTGGCTTTATTGATTTAAAACTAGGATATTGGGACTTGGGAGATGTCAGTAAAAGTGTCTGTTATACAAGCAAGAGAACCTGAGTTCAAATCCTCAGTATGAACACAAAAATCAAGGTGCAACACTGTATGCCTATAACCCTAGTGCTACAGTGGGGGTCTGCAGGGATACAGTGAGGTCTCTGGAACTCATTGGCTGGCCAGCCTAGATGTATCGATGAGCTCCAAGCTCAATGAGAGACCTTGCCTAAAAAATACACTGTAGAAAGCAACGAGGAAGACACCTTATATTGACATTCGCCTCCGGTCTCTTTTGTCTCCCTCCCTCCCACCCCTGGTGTTGACGGACAGTTTGTTTCATAGGACCTCTTCTGGAGTGACGTTTGCTATGAGCTGTTATGAAGGACCTTTCCCCTATTGAAGCACAAATCTTACATCCCCTCTGCACAGTCTCAGAGGAAACAGTTTATTTCAGAGAGGGCTGTTCCCATGGTGACTGAAGAGTAAGTTTGGATGACCCACTCAAGTAAGCCCCCAAATGCATTTCCTGAGGAATAGCAACTTCCCTCCCTTGTCCCTGGCTTCCTTGGTCTCTACTGCCTCCCTCATTGTGTTCTTCTCACTGCTCTAAAGAAAGAATTGAAAAAGAGAATGTATAGGAAGGAAGACTTACTTGGGCTCACGGTTTCAGAAGGCATGGCCCATCGTCTCCATACCTCGTGCACTTCAACAGAACACCTCATAGCAGGCACACGAATTAGAAAGAGATGTTTACTGGGAGGCAGAGAACCAAGGGCCAGTCTGTCAGCTAAACCTTTAAAGGCCTGCCCCTGTCTCATTACTTTCTTCAAAAGGATGGTCTCACATCTGAATGTTTCAGAACCTTCCCACTAGCTGAGAAACTAAGGGTTCAAACCAACCTGTGAGCCTGAAGGGGCATTTCATCGAAGCCATAACTCCACCATAGGCTTCCTTCACCATGGCTTTAAGGGAAAAGCTTGCTGTGCATATTTATAGCAGCAGAGGTGCTGTTCTAGAAGGAAACACTGTGCTCTGGCACATCAGAGTTTCCAGCTAGATTGCTTATCTCAGAAAGTAATAACAACCCAGTCGTCTGACAGTGCTCTTGGGTTTTATTTGTTAACTAAAATCTCAAGAAACTATTAACTCAATAGATCACCATGAGATTCAGAGGTTCCTGTCATGGGCAACTTCCATGGTCAAGGACAACTGAGTTGACACCTTGTTCTTATCCATCTTTAGACTGGAGTTATGATGGCATGGGACTCATGAGATGCTGTATTTGAAAAGCTCTTTGAAGATAAGAAAAATCCTTTTAATTAAAACAAAGATAATATCTTCAATTATGCTTCTTTGATCTTTGTGGACTAGTGCATGCTGGGACTTGTAGTTTCTGCTTTTGCTTCTCTTTCATGAGAGAAGTACTTTTTCTTCTAGGCAGATGACATGGAGGGATGGCAACCTGCTCCTCTGTGTCACCGCTTATCATTTTGTCTCTTTAGGGTGTTCTAAGAAGTTTCTTTTATACTTTTCTTATCTTGCTTTTATGCTGTTAAGTAGGTGGGTGGCAAAGGAACCTGAAAATTATGACAGTCATCAAAGACATCATTTAAACTGTCATAGGTGTCAATTAGTCTGAACTCAACCATCCATTCTCTCCTCTGCCCAAGTACAGCTTCTCAGAAGCCAACTTATTTTGGTATAGATTCTTAACTCAAAGGAGTAGCCAAGAAGAAGTTGATTCTTAAAGTCTAGGGTGATTAAGAACGAAGAATATTTTTATTAACAAGGAAGCATTGAAGTAAAAAAATGAAATCTCAGGTTTCCAGTGTCTGAAGGTAAAAAGAATGAAAGAAGAGTATTCGGGTAGAATGGCAAGCCTGCTGGGTAGATAAGTTCTGGGCGAAAGACTTTTTTTCCCTAACCATCTTCCCAGTGAGTTCCTTACAGCTTAAATGTTTGGCTTGCTTCCTATTTCAAAAAGTAATCAGTTAAATAAATCATTTGAAAATAAAAGCAAACTATTTACGTCTTAATATTTTGCTATTTGATACACAGGAAAAAGTAAAATTGGAGATTCCATTGTGTGAACACTGGGTTTATCAAGGGAGGAGAGAATTTCTACCCTGAGTTATCCTAGAACCACATAGAAGAGATCTAGAACTTTCCCCTTATATTCCAGTATTTGTTAATGCTTGGGTGATTTTAGAGGTTCTATTAGCCAAAAAGTTTTCTACCAAAATAAAGGAAGAGGGCACCGATTCGGAATACCACCCGAACCAAATCTTCCTGTGGACATGATGGATTCCCAGTGGCTTGAGAGCTCCTTCACGTTAACCCCCTCATTTTAAAATGGAAGAAAGTAATGGCAGTGTTCCATCTTCTGTCAGCCAGGTGCCTGCCAGCGTTACCTGCAGATCTCTAAGGCAAGCATTTGTGTGTTCTTGGTGAAGATGAGGTACTGGGTCATTTTGTTTTGTTAAGACAGTTTCTTGTAGCCCTGGCTGTAGACAGGGATGTCCTTCAACTTCTGAGTCTCTTGCCCCTCAGACCTCCCCAGGGCTAGGATTCTGGGCAAGACCCCACACCTGACTTGGAGGTGGAAGGATTTAAAACAATGTTTTTAAATTTTAATTCATTTAAATTTAAATATTAAAACCTACCTGTGTCTACTAGGTCCCTAAATAATTTCATATTTAGGCAGTGCTATGCATAGCAGGTGCTCTTGCTGATGGTGAGTGATTTACAGTTTTGATTGATTAATTTCATGAGCTAGTGAGCGCTAAGGCTCTAAAATGAAAGAAAAGAGATACTCAAAAGAAAAGGAAAATACATAGAAGAAGGGGGCAAGGAAGGAGGGAAGGACAGGAGGAAAAGAGGGAAATCTTTATTTCCACTGAAGAACTCCATGTTTCAAGACCAGGATACTTAGTCCTGATGTTCTGACTGGGTTCTGAGTTTGGACTGCTTCAAAATTTCACTGTACAGTTGTACTGATTGGCATTATTTATAAGCATTTTGATTCACTTAAAAATTCAACCAAACCCAGTCTAGTTTGAATGCATCCAGACCATCATGCCCACTGTGCTAGTTAGCTCTAATCTAGCACTCAGGAGGCTGAGACGGAAGGTTGCCTGAGCTGTGTGTCCCATGCTAATCTGGGCTGTAGTGTGGGAACTTTTCCCAAACACCAAAACCCAAACCCAAACCCAAAACATTCCCCAAACTAGACAATTAAAAAAAATACCACCCAAGTTTATGATAATTTGGGGGGGGGGNGGGGAAGGAAAGAAAGAAAGAGAAAAAAAAAAAAAAAGAGCAGGTAAGCCTAACCTGGCATTCAAGGAGGCAGAGACAGGAGAATCACCGAAGGCTCAAAATCATTCTGGTCTACATAACAAGTTCTAGACAAGCCAGGCCTTTAGTGAGACTCTGCCCCTTAAAAAGAAAAAGAGAAGAAAGAGAGGAAGAAAGAAAGGAAGGAATTTATTTCAAATTGTTTGATATCACAGTACAGATGTTTCCACTGGATAGTCTATTGAGAGCTTAAGTTGACTGGAGATGTATGACCTATGACCTACCTATTCATGGCTCTCGTTCTAGATAAACTTGGTCTGTAATTGGGACTGGCCATCTTAGAGCTGGAAAAACCCATCACTGTTCACCCTGTTCAGTGCTTTAGTCTGTAAGGAAGGGAAAAGCCAGAGAGATCAAGTGACCTGCCTCAGGTGGTCCAGCTCTTTGATGGTGGCGCAGACACTGCCTCTGCCTCACTCCAACTCCCAGCTAGCATTTGCCCAGCTGCGTTGGAGAGTCTTTGATCCTGATTCGCAAGGCCCACCTCAGGAGTTTCGTCATAATTATCCCATGGAACCTTCCTAGAAATCTTCTGATCAGCCCTGATCCCACACAGTTGACGTTCTCGTCCCGATGTCCTGTCCTTTCTGGCTTACCTGAACTCCGATAAGCCCAGGGCTAGAAAGGAGAGTAGAGATTTCTTGATAGGGAGGAATAATGTTTTTTTTCTAAACTCGTTGTGCAGAGATTTGGCAATAGCTCTTAGCAGTTTTCAGTTTAGTCCTGAAAAACAACACAAACAAACTTTACAGGGAGCTGATATTTCTGAGATTCCTAGAGAATGGGAATAAATTGTTTTAGGAGAAAAAAAAATATGGGTCTCGAATTGACTTCAATGGAAGCCAACTGTAATATTTTCCAGGAAAACAAGCATTTTTGCTGAGGAGATGTGCGAGACTTACAGATTCTGGGAAGTAATGCAGTAGCATGAACATAAAATTAGAGCAATTTAAGGAGATTAAAAAAAGAAAACCAAGGGATTACACAATTTAAGGATTTGAAACTGCTTTAACGACATTCCCTAATTAGTCTGAAAATTTGGAAACCTCGGTGAGTAGGTTTCCAAGCCAATCGTGGGATGAAATTCGGATTATTTGAGATTTCAGACTCACCAGCAGGAGGAGAATCAGGGGAACCCAGATTCTTCTGTGACTGACTGGGGAGGTGTGGATAGGGTTGGGCCTCGATGTGAGTGCACGGGATGGATGTCACACTACTGAGTGCCCTTTAGATGTCCAATTTTGTTTTGTTTTGCAAGGTTAATTTAGAAAGACTAACCACAGGCAATCAAAGCCTGAATTGGGGCTATCTACTGGCCAGGAAACTCAGATATGCGTTCTCCTAAAAGTCCCAAGATGCTTTCCAGTTTTATTTCCTCAAGGGCTCAGTGCTTTTGTTTATTCTCTTTATCACAACCCCCAGGGCTACCCAGTGAGCTCTACAATGCTAGTCAGCTGGTCTCTTTAGGAACTAGAATTATATGACTATCTCACATTGTAGCCTAGACTATCTTACATTGTGGCCTACCCAGGAGATATGGAGGGACCTGGAGCAGAGGACAGAAGTTTCAAGGAATTGAGAGAGAGAGAGAGAGAGAGAGAGAGAGAGAGAGAGAGAGAGTAAAAGAATAGGGAGGGTTAAGTCAAGAGAGTGACTAAAGAGGCTAGGGATTATTGCTGAGAGAAGATTATTTAGAATTCAGAATAAAGGCTATGTAAACTTAGACTCACAATAAACCAGTCATAAACCCACAGACTGAAACTGTGGTAGAGTGGAGATTTTTAGCAGATCTGGTAGCATCTGGCCTGAGGAAGGATGAATGAGGGTCAGCTGCTCCTCATGTAGAATGCCATGGGGTGCGCTCAGAGCAAACTCTCTGGGGTAGCCTCCAGCCAAGGCAGCAAGCTGTTGTCCTCACGGTATGTGTGGCACCTAGTGGGCCCACCCTCACCCCAGTCTGCAGGTATGCCTGTAACTGCTTTGAAACTCATTTTAGAACTCTGGTGGTTGCCTTCCAGTTTCTCTGCCTTTTAAACACTTTCCAGGGATTAAAAGCACACCTGCTCCCTCCTGCTCTACTCCTGAATATCCCCGTGGTGATGTCACTCTGCAGGAGGCACCCCATTTCCCAGGGTGTCCTTATCCTCCATAGAAGACAACTATGAGCAATTCTCACCCTAAAACTAACCACCCTAAATGTGTCAATGCAGTCTTTCCTTTTTTCCTTTTTCTTTAGTTGATTTTTCTCTAGAAATGCTTGTTAATACAAGAAGAGCTCAGATGCCAAAATTTAGCAATATGGATTTGGATTCTGCCTCCTCTGCTTGACAATCTGATCCATGTTGGGTCAGGGGAACCAATAATTTTGCTTATACCCCTCCCCCCATGCTAGTTTTTGTTGCTGTTGTCGATGCAGGCTCTCATGTTTGCCAGTATCACACGGAACTCTCCGCATAGCCGAGGGTAACCTTGACCTTCTGGTCTTCCTGCCTCTACTCTATAGAGTTCTGGGATTACAGGTTTACAGCCTCATACCCAGTTTAAATGGTGCTGGAGACAGAATCTAGGGCCTCCTACATTTTAGGTGAGTACTCACCAACTCACCTCCCTGTCCTGGCCATGATCGTTTTGTGAGTTAAAAGAGAAATTCCCTAAGTAGTATTTGATATCTGAATTATTATCAATATTATGATAAGGCAAGGCTGTTTCAGATCAGGCCTATCTATTTTTTTTTTTCCTTCTTCAAAGCAGAAAGAAGATTATACTTTTCTTTGCTATCTTGCAGGGAGATGGTAAGAATCTGTTTTTTTGGATGGCAGGTCTTTGCAAGGAAGGCTACAGCTAATATTTGGCTTCTAACATCCTTAATATTTTATCATTCCAGGAAGGTTTTTTTGTGAAGGAGAGAGTGTCATAGTTGGGAAAGGACAAAATGTCACTCTTGATATCACATGGCTGAAGGGATTTGGGCTAAAGCTGAACCCGGCCGAAGGCTTCTAGACATTTATTTTATGCTTAGGTTTGTCGGTTCAGGAGAGTCAAGAGGAAAAGGATTTAGGGACACAATAATATTGAGGTAAGAAAGAGGCTTTTAAAAAAAATTTAAAACTCATTAATATCACAACTGTGAGCAGTTTATTTGGGTGAAGAATAGAAAAAAAGAAGGAACTTAGGGATAGGCAATATTATGTATCATTAATCAATAACAACCACGGTATCACCGACTATGAAAGTGTGGATCGAATTTCTTTGCTTCAAAGTCCTCCTTAAATCCCCAGTTAGCTGGGTATGGTGGCTGCCATGTGTGTGAGCCCAGCACTCAGAAGACAGAGGCAGGCAGATGTCTGTGCCTTTAGCGGGGTATGGTGGCTCTCATGTGATCCCAGCAGATCCCAAAGGTCTGTGCCTTTGAGGCTAGTTAGGACGATCCAGCAAAACCCAGTCTCAGGAACAAACAAACAGCCAATTAATTTACCTTAAGGTCCTGACTACACTCTATGTCAAGACAGTCACTCTGGCAGTTGAGGAACAAGTTGGTACCAGCGGAGACCAAGGGATGCTGGTGATGAGCTTTGACAGAGGCAGGGGAAAGCTCAAGGGATTCTGCTATTTTTTTGTCTTGGACTCTTTTCCATCTTCTGTTCCAGGGTTTTTCCTCTCTTTCTGCTCCCTTTCTTCTCTCTCCCCCTTTCTCCTCTTGCTTTTGTTTTTGAGACACTGTTCTACTCTGTACCCCAGACTGGCCTTGAACTCATTCTGGTCCTCCTGCCCAAGGCTTCCAAGTGCTGGGGCTGCAATATCTATGCCCATCTCCAAACTTTCCACTCTCTGTGGCATAGACAAAGTGTGATCATCTTACCATCCCAGCTTCAGAAGCTCCTTCTTTGAAAAGAAGTGTTAGCATTTTGTCTCAGCTCTGCCCCACAGTTACCTGGCAACAGCCCTGTGTGCCTGACTCAGTATAAAGGGGGTTGCTCGACACCCCCCTCTTACTCTTTGCCTTCCATGTCCTCTTGCCCCTTCTTCCCCCTCTCCCAGTTCCCCTCCCCCCTCTCTCCACCTGTTCATGGCCCTCCTCTCCCCTCTCCTCTCCTCTCCTCTCCTCTCCTCTCCTCCC
>NC_034605.1:6790712-6800462 GCF_900095145.1 Mus pahari | reverse complement strand
TTCTCTCCTCTCCTCTCCTCTCCTCTCCTCTCCTCTCCTCTCCTCTCCTCCTCTCCCCTCCCCCCTCTCTCTGTCTCTACTACACTCTCAACTACCCTCCCCATGCCCTGAATAAAGTCTATTTATACTATACTGTGTTGTGTGGCTGGTCCCTCAGGGGGAAGGGATACCCTCAGCATGGCCGCACGTAGGCACCCCTTCTCCCCCACCTGACTGCACATTCACCAATCATATTCCTTCTCTCCTTATCTTTTTATAAACACAAGAGGAAGGACTACTTTCTTTCCCCATAAAGCTTAAAAACAAACAAACAAACAAACAAACCCGGGACTGTTTCTTTCTGAACACCTTCTTACTTTGCCAGGCTTTTTTCACAGAAGGCTCAGATAGACACTCAAGGTACTTGAATTCAGCGAGAGAAACATCTGCAGGAACGTTAAGAGCAGATGCACGGACCAGACATTTAGTAAGTGAAATACTGTGTCAACTCTGGCTTTGATAGCCGGCTGGCTCCTTTGACCTGCTTCTGGGATTCCAGGTCATTCCTGGCTTATCAAACTCTCCCCCCACCTTCCCAGGCAGGATCAAGATACCGACAGTCACCTGGACCAAGAATTAGTGCTTGCAGCTTGCCTAAGGTTCTTGCCCAACACTTGATCAAATCTTCCCTCCGAGGGAATGCTTTTTGATGGTTGGAAAACGTTCCCCTTCAGGTACTGTTTGCTCCTGAAGGGCAGACTTGCTGTCTCTGGCCTTCACATTCCTCTTGCTGTTTTTTACAGCACTGTCCTTTCAATGGGGTCATCTTCTATCTCTATAATTATACTGGTCTCTTTTTATAGTAGTTCTTCATTGCTTCCAGTTAATTTAAAAAAAATTGTTTCTTGCTCTCTCTCTCCCCCTACATGCACGTAGCAGGCACTGGTTTGTGCTGGGATCACAGGCATAGACGAGATGCTAGGTGTGGTATCTAGGGCCTTGTATATGTTAGGCAAACATACTCACACTCTGACAGCCCCTTCCTCCCTTTCCTTCATTTCCCCTTTACATGCTGGGCAAACATGGTATCACTGAGCTGCACGCCTAGCCCTTTGGTGCTGACTTTCATAGAATTTGAATGAAATGGAAGCTTTGGGGCATCTCTGATCACCACGCAAGTCAGACTTCAAAAGAAGAAGGGCTCTAATTCTTCTTAGGGTCTCCATTTTTTCTCTGTCCCAGAATAAATCTTACCTCAGAGAGAGCAATGACTTACCTTAAATTTTTTTCTGTCTGCTGTTAGCAGGGAACAGTGTATCCACACCTATCATTCAGTAGAAATTCAATTAGTATTTGTTATATGAATATGTGATTAATCGGTCACCAGACACCAAGGGCGGATCCCTAAAGTTCCCATGCACATGTCTTCTCTCTCAAGTTCTCACTAGGAATATTAGTAAGACACATGTAGGTTTTTACATGTTCATCTACCTTCAGGGTGGTCACCACGGGGAGGTCGGCAGTGTTGCCTTCTCCACGAATATCTGTCTTCCCATCTCATCTTTCCTGCATGCATGGTTGCTTTCCTAAGTCAGGCTGAAGCTGGATCGCTAAGAACCCTGAGTAAGTTCCCCAGGTAGCAGATGGCCAGACAGAAGCTGCCTGGTGCAGACCGGCTGTGGTGACTTGCGTTAGTTACTAGAAATCACATGAGTACAGTCTTGCTATTCTAACAGGATCCCTCCTCTGTGACCCTGAAAAGGAGCTCACTGATCCCACAAAAGCTCCTCATACAACTTGCTGTGCCTCTGCTCTTTACTGGCTTCTGGTAACTGGCATAGAGGGGCCATGGGAACCACCATCCAGGAATCCCCATGCCATCAGCTTTCTGTCGGCTCACTTGCTAATTGTATGAGACTTTAATTACTTCTCTTACATGCTACCAAGTTCGTCTCAGTCTTCACCTTCCTGAAGAGGTCACACCACCGGAGTGACCTATAATTAGTCATGGAGTACATGACATTTATAATAGCTCTTTGGAATCCTTTGGGATGAAAGGTGCTTCATAAATGTAAACCATGATTATTTCTTGACAGCTAAATATAAAATTTCCACTAAATACTACTTAACATTGTTGCTTTTAAGGATATTAATTGGGTCTTTCAACTATACAATGCAATTATCAGTCTAATTGAAAATAATTGGTCAAAGCTGGGGGAAGAAAAATACTTAGAGCAAACGGACCAACCCAAGCATTAAGGACTCCAGGAAGGTAAAAGTTTACTTTAGTTGAAAAAGCCAACTGGCTTGCTTTGTCTTTGTGGGTAAACATTCTGGTGAAGTGCGAGATTCAAGCAAACCTATAATTAATCCTCAAAACAATGGCCGATAAGGGAGAGAAACTTCTCGAATTAGCTTACACAGCCCTACTGAGGCTTTCCATCAAAAATCTTTTCTCTAGCTGTGCAAACACTGTTTTGACACTATTTCCGTGGAATAAATCAAATGCGTCCGCCACCCAGCCCTCTTGTTGTTTCGGGGGAGAGGCGCTTTCAGCCTTAGACAAAACTTTTTGGTTATTGTTGTTGTTGTTGTTGTGAGCTCTTCAGTAACAAAGCTCAGCGGAAAAGAAAGAAGAGTGAGAAGCAGATTGTGGCGAGCCTCACAAATTGGCACAGCCTTATCTGCTGCATTTCACGGTTTTCTGGAATTCTTTCAGACGAGGCATTCCTTTGTACGAGACAGTTTAAGCTTTATGCTATTTCAAGCTATATTTGCGAGTTTATGAAAATTGCTTTTTAGTTTCCCGGATGCTGAAAGCATCGATACTGATGTTTACGTCTTGTGAATTTATCTTGCTGCAGTGGGCAGCTGGAGAGGCCAGTGTTTCATTTGCCTTTTCCTTCAGTCTTCCTGCCACGGGGGGGGGGGGGGGGGGAGGGTCCCCGCACATTACCGCTCAAAGCTCCAGCCAAGGATCCCTTTCCACATTAGAGAAGCCAGTGTCAACCCCTCTGGCCAGGGGCAGATTTCTGTTTGGTCAGCTTCACTCTCTGAGAGCGGAGGATTCAACTTTCTTTTTGAATTTCCCTGAATGTTCCTCCAAAGCCTCTCCTATGTCTCTTTTTTCTTATTCATTCCTGGGCATTAAAGCCATGTTATCTGTCTTTAGAAAGAAAACTGAGGTCTCTTGGTATGTTGACCCTTATGGTGGTGACCACAGAAATAACAATAACAAAACCCCCAGAGTTTTTAGCTCTGGACACACGGCCACGCATGCTGTTATTTGAACACCCACATGAACAATCCTGTTAAAGAATGTAATTAAAACAGTCTAATTAAACAAAACAAAATGTCTCAAGTCCCAGACAATGAGTCATTTATTAAAGTAATGTTTGACAGTGCAGAATTCTGGGATGCAGAAAATTTGAAATCTTTGGAGTCTTCATCAATTGGACATTAAATGTAGAATCATAGAATACATGCTCGTGTGTGTGTGTGTGTGTATGTGCTCACACACACACGTACACACACACACACACACACACGTACTCTCTCTCTCTCTCTCTCTCTCTCTCTCTCTCTCTCTCTCTCTCTCTCTCTCTTGGGCGCATGCGCACTTGTCCTTAACAATAAGTAGTGGCAAAAAAAAAAAAATGAAGTTCAAATTTTTTTCCTTTTTATTAAGGGTTACCTTTTACAATGAAGTGATTGTAAAAGGTAAGAGTTCTATTTACTGAAAAATATATCTTATATAAATTATAATATGTAAATACATATATTATATATAAATTTAAACAAGGTTTTCCTATGTATGCCTGGCTGACCTAGTACCCACTACGTGGCCAATGCTGGCTTCCAACTCCTGGCGGTTTTCCTGTCTCAGCCTCTCTAGAACGAAGGTTACAGGTGTGCACCATCACATCAGGTTTCAGCGAAGTCTTCTGACAATACAAGGCAGGGCGTAGAGAGAGTTGCGATTTTGCAACTTGGGGTGATGGTTTCTCTGCTCTGGATGAGTGGGGAGACTTTAGATAGAGGAGGTAACCCTGATGAGATTTAATTCTCCCTAGTCTATGAAATAACATCCTGAACGCTACAAATGCCAGTTATTATAATAGCCTGCCTACCTACCCTTGTATCTGTGCATCTATATAAGCATTCTCTTGTCTGTCTGCAGCTTGTCTCTACTACCTGTGTTGCTACAGTTTATCAAGCTGGCGTGTTTGGGGCACTGGTGCAATGTCATCCTGGCCACCGGGCAATTAGTGAAAGGGAAGCTGCTTTAGGATGTGCTGGAAGACTAGAACAAGGAGGAGGGCTTGGCATGTACCTAAGTGACTGGAGCACTTGCTTAGCTAGCGTCATATAGGCCCTAGGTTCAATTCCACTTTAAAGGAGTAAGTGAATAAATAAAAAAATAGAAAGAAAGGCTGGCAGCCTGTACCCAGAAGGAAAGGAGAGAAATATGCTCAGTAGAGTGTGCCGTTCCTGCAAGGAGAGACAGCCTGGTGCACTGGACGGGGTGTTTTTTTAAAAAGTGAAAATATTTGCTACATATGATATTGGGATGGATGTGTGTGTCAATGAGCAAACTTTTTTAATTATGGGAGAAATTAGTTACTGTTTTAATTACTTAGAAAGCGATTATACTGAAGCATCTCCCCCCTCCCAACCCCCCTTAGGTTGCTGGAGCAATTTAGTAATTTAGTATGTTCAAGAACACAGAATGGCTTCTTTAAAAACAAAACCCAGTTTCAGGGAAGCGGGATTCCTGCTCCCCTCTTGCATGACAAACAGCCATCTGAGCCGAGGAGCTCTGCCTGAGCCTCATCTTAAGTGCGATGAAAAGTGAATTATAATATTCGGGATGGCTCTGGGGAAGGCCAGGAGAGATGACCAGCTTGTTTTGGCTATTGTTTGAACTTCTAAGCAGGGACATCTGAGACATCTACTGACTTAATTAAAACCCCAGATGCTGGAAAATCTCGTTAGCAATCGTGGAAATACAAAGTGTAAAGCACAAAGCTTTGCTCCTGTGATTTCTCAAACAAGGACTGGCAAATCAGCCGTGTAGACATGATTGTATGAACCACCCAGGAACGTTTATCTCAGACATCTGGCAGTGGACACTCCCCTTTAAGGCGTCCAATGGTTCTCCATGTGTCTTGTGGCTTATCAGTTTTACACCTCATCACAGCTTCATTCTATATGTCTTAAACATTATCCTTAAAAAAAAAAAAAAAAAAAGAATCCAGTTCTACCTGTGGCCCCAGAGTTGCCTTGGGGGACTTTAATTGTAAATAGCAGTTGTAAATAGCATAGGTGATTCTGTGAAAAATTCCATGATGCCTCCTTGGTTGGATGAAATGGAACCACAAGCCTAGTGTGGAAATCAGCAATCACCCAATGAGACTGTCAAATATTTTGGGACTGAGACTTGGGCCCTGTGAGAGGCGCTGGCTATGACGGAGGCCTTTTGACCATTTGATTTTCACAAGACTGGAAGGTTTAAGATGTGCTAAGGGCTAAATACAAGAAAGAGGTTTGGCTTTCTAATGTAAACACCATTATCATTTGGGAATCAATTAAGCTCCTTGCATGGAGGGGATGAGAGGTCTCTTAGACAACTATTGTGAGTTAGGCTATTGGCTTTAATTAAGAGGAGACAGAGTGGGTTATTGTCTCCAGCAAAGGGGGTGGGAAGAGGCAGAAAATTGCACTTTAGCCTCATAAGCAACAAAGCCCATGCAAGAGGCATGGTCCTGTGTCAGGTAGGTCTAAAGCAAATTAACTTTTAATCTGGAAACTCTAAATGAGGTTGCTCGCACCCAACAATTAGAACCAAGTGGGAAGCAGAGGCCCCTCCAAGCCTCTTTATAGTTCACCCTGTCAGGGAGATCTCTGGTGAGTGAGTGGTCTTACTTACTTTTCGGAGATCCAGAATTTAGAGTGAAAAAAAAAAAAATCAAATCAAATCTTCAGTGCAGAAACATTAGTAGCCACATTTTCAGTGCGTTAATGTGAACCTTTCATACTAACAATGGAGTGAAATTTTAATTCCTTATTTATTTGTTTGTTTGTTTGTTTATTATTTTTAAGCTCTGGTAAGCTTTCGCTCTACACTCGTCAGCTGACTGTGTGCCCACAATCTTTTCTCTCGCTAGGACTTGCCTATGTTAACCCATCACTAGAAAGAGTTCAATTACCTTTACAGTACGTACAGTACAGTACTAATCCAGCCATTTAATAAATAAACAAACACCAAGTGCCAACTAATTGTCACGGTCCCAGGTTCTGAGAGATGACCGGAAATGGAATGCAATCTTTTTGTAGGGTGAGGGAGAAGTAGATGAAGGATGCTCCGAGCACATAGGAGGAGCACCAAGTCTTCTCTTCCAGAGTTGGGGTAGATGCCTAGAGATGAGCTTGAGTTTCTAATCCTTCTCCTTCTCCTTCTGATCCTCCCACATCTACATCCCGCGTTCTGGGAGGACAGACACACCCCACCAAGCCCAGTTTATGCCATGCTATGGACCGAATTCACTCAACTAACTGAGCTGCATCTACAACCCAGCAGAATGCCTTCTAAGTTCATTGGAGCAAGTGTGTGTGTGTGTGTATGTGTGTGTGTGTGTGCGTGTGTGTGTGTGCGTGTGTGTGTGTGTGTGTGTAGTTCAGTTTGGCAAGTAGATAGATTGGGAGAAATGTCAAGGGGTCAGGACAGACAGAGTTAGCCTAATAACATTCCAAATATATATTTTGCTTTCCGGTGTTTGGGATTTTGCATGTCTATCTTACCACTTAGAATTAACTGAGAGAATAATAGTAGCCCCCCAAGGACTGTGGGAAGGTTCAGGAAGCAATGAGGATAGCATTCCTTTGGTGGCTAAGAATGATTCCCAAGTAGTTTGGTTTTTAAAAAAGGAATTAGATGCTTCTAATTGGGACCAATATATTGACATGACAGATGTTTTCCTCCCTATATATTTTGTTGTGGTAAAATGCAATCACATGAGATTGACCATCTTGACCATATCTGATGTTTAGTGATATTGAATGTTTTCAAACTGTGTAACCATGGTCACTGCCTGTTTCCATAATTTAGCTTATGAAATCGAAACTCAATGCCCATTGGGTAGCACATGTTCCTGTAGTCCCAGCTACATGAGAGGCGGGGCAGGAGTTCTGCTAGAGGGTAGGGATTGGAGATTTTACTAGTCAACTACAGTGACATTTCATCTACAGTAGTAGGGGTGGGAGATAGTTCAGCTGGTAAAGTGTGTGCCACACAAGCATGGGGGTCTGAGATCAGACTCACTGAACACACATAAAAGCTGGATGAGAGTGGATGAGTATGTAACTTTAACACTGCATGTGTGGAGACAGGTGGATCCCTGGAGCTCTCTGGTCAGCTCGTTTAGAAAACTGGTGAACCCCTGAGCTCAGTAAGCGCCCCTGTTTCAAACGATAAGATGAAGAATGATTATGGAAGACATTTGATGTTGACCTCTGATATCTCTCTCTCTCTCTCTCTCTCTCTCTCTCTCACGCCCCCCCCCCACATACACACACACACACACCTCATATGTGCACACACTGGCACATGTGCAAACACATCAAAACCTTGTTTCTATTATCACTGAATTTTTAGCCAGGTCTCGTTGTGGTGCACTTTGGATACTGAATAAGAAGGGTTGTGAATCCCACGCCAGCCTAGGCAATATAATAAGACCCTATTAGCAAAAACAAAGAAACAAACACAAACAAAAACAAAAACAAAACAAAAAACAGAACAGGACAATAAAATAAAACCATGGTAAGTGAAAATGCAGAGTATAGTCTGACTTTTAGTTTTCCTTTTTGTCAGGGTCTTAAATAGCCGAGGCTGGCCCTAAACTTGTTCTTTAGGCTGAGAAAGACCATGATCTTCCAGCTACCACCTCCCAAATGTTACCACACAGTTTTATGTGGCTAAAACTAACCCGGGGCTCATGAATGCTAGGAAAGCCCTCTGTCATCAGAGTCTTATCTCAGGCCCCCTGGGCCGTATAGGTTCAAGCTGAATTTTTCGGAAAGCTAAGCTGACTCCAGCCAATGGGGATATAGAAAGAATTTTGTTGCACAGAGTCGTTCCCACTGAGCCAACCGTTTCCAGTGGTCTCCACTGGGATAGATCCATTACACGACAGAGCATGCTTGTACCTTCTTTGCTAGCAACTGTAGATCAATAATGTACCCAGTCCTGTCTCCTTTCCTTGCTGGCCAGGGAGCCTGCGCACCACGCGCTTTTCACCTCCATTATGTTGCTCTTGCTCCTTGCAGCACAGTGTGCTTTGCAGGGATGTATTGGTGCAGGCAAGGTCTGACTGCCCTATGTCTTTTGTGCCGCTGTCTCAGTAAAGTGCCCTCGAAGCCCATAGTCAAGCCAATGCGCTGGTTATCAAGGGATAACGGTGCCCCTGGATCACTGTCTGCATGCCTTACCTGGCTCAGTTGATTTCTGGATTGTGTAATGGAAGCCCCACGCGGCTTTTGCCTTCATTTACGTGTGTTCTCTACGAAGGAACTCTTGAGAGCACGTTTTTCAATTTGTTTTCATTTTCTAGTTGTACCAATAGTTCCTCCACTCTCTCAGCTAAATCAATTTACTATGCTTTCTAGTTCTATCTCCTCCTGATTATAAATACCTTAAAAAGTGGGATTAGGTCAATACTATTTCCTAATAATTCCCAAATATCATTTTGGCTTGATTCTTTCTATGTGTGCTTGTGTGTCTGTTTATGTGTGGGTATGGATAAGGAGCATACTCAAGTTTGAACACTCTTGTGGAAGCCAGAGGACAACCTTGGCTTTTATTCACATCACATATTATCCATTTCTATTTTATGTTTGAGACAGGGTCCCTTAGTGGCCTGGGGCTCACTGCGCAGGCTAGTGTGAATGGCTACAGGGTCCTTGGGGTCTACTTATCCTGTACCCTATTAGTGCTGGAATCACAAGTGCATGCCTCTATGCCCAGAGTTTTTAAACTGCATATACTCGGGATCAAATCAGGTCCTCAAGCTTGAAAGGCAAACCCTTAACCTCAGCCTCACACACGCCAGGATTGCACACATAGCCACCACTCCACTCAACTCCCAGGACTCTTATTGGCATAGCCTGGAAACATCCTGTAGGGATTAGTCGCCTTTTATTGATGAGAGCTCTAGTGAGGTCCAAACTAAGGCAGGGAAGAATAAACATCGCAAGAGTTTAAGAATTATGGATCACCTGCTCTTGTCTGTGCAGTATACTCTATCCATTCATTAACCCTACAATTAGAATGGTAAGTATTCTCCATCCCACACTGGCACGGAGCAATCGGAGGCACAGAAAAGGGCCAAGGTCACCCAGTTAGCAAATGCTGCATTTGGGCTTGAGGTCCATCTAAGGCTTTTTAACCACCTGCTTCATGTCACATGTAAGATGTGAGGCCACTCTGGTATAAACCAGCTTGTGGGGACAATTTCTACATATGATCTGAAAAATTACACATCTCACAGATAGACCTGGTTAATGCTATTTCCATATCTAGTGTTGACTTAAGAGTAACAATCATATAAAGATCAGGGAACCATTAAAGGGGACCGGAGTTGCCAGTTAGTCACTATTCACTTGTGGCAGGTACTAATTTGGCATCTCTCTCTCTCTCTCTCTCTCTCTCTCTCTCTCTCTCTCTCTCTCTCTCTCTCTCCCTCCCAGTCTCCTTTCCTTCCTTCCTTCCTTCCT
>NC_034605.1:6783126-6790662 GCF_900095145.1 Mus pahari | reverse complement strand
CCTCCCTCCCTCCCTCCCTTTCTATTCAAATAAGTCACTATAGTTATAAAGCTCTAAGTACGGGCTCTCTGGTCAGTTTTTCTGTGTGAAAGTTTGTTTTGCTCATCTCAGAATACCTCAGTCTTCCTCGATGGCCAGTATTGGTACAGTCTGACAAAGAAGGAACTGGTCTGGTGCTTAACCTGTTATGTAACAATTGGTAGGATTAAATAGAGATGTTAGTCACTTCTACATGGTGAAAATAGATATTATATGTATCTCTGTAACCCCAGCCGTCTGGGAAATAGCAGATGAAGGATTGTTCAAGGCTATCCTCAGGTACATCATGAGTTTGTGATCTGTATGCATTATATGAGACTTTTAAAAAAGGTTGCTGTAATATCAAATTGCTACAAAGTTTTCTAAGCATTTGGTCCCAATTAATGGCTTGCCTTGGTGCCCATTGGTGACAAAGAATTCACAAATGGGTCACATGTTGAGAGATCCTCTTAAGTTCAATCACATGGTCCTTTGGCCATTGTCTTGAAAAAGTGATAGAGGCCCCTCAGTCATACGCTTTTCCCCCCCCCTCAGTCCAGAATCAGGACACAGCTTGCTACAAGACACTCCTCACCTCAAATCTGCTTCCAGCTCTTTGTTGTTTCCAAGACGCAGAGATGAGCTTCCATTTTCCCATAGACAAACAGGAGAGTAAAAATTATTCTAGTCATATCTGAGAGAAGTCAGTCATCCTTTGCAAAGTTAATCACAGCCTTCCTCCAGGGTCTCGCAGCTCTCTGGAAAGATTTTACTATTGCTGTTGCTGCACTACTAAAATACAGATTTTTTTTTTTTCTAAAAGGGCAGAATGCCTCTCATTCTTAGAAATGCAGACCCAAGTCGTGTGAGACTTCATCTTTAACTTTTTCTTTATATTGCCACTTGAAAGGGCTGTAGACTAGCAATGGGGTCAGAGCATCTCTCTCCCCCACCTCCTCTCTCTCTCTCTCTCTCTCTCTCTCTCTCTCTCTCTCTCTCTCTCTCTGCATGTGTATGCACGTGTGTGGTGTACAGGTATATGCGTTCATGTAGAAGCCAGAGGAGGATGTTGGGAGGCCCATTCATTCCATCACTTTCCACCTTATTCCTTTGAGACAGGGTCTCTCATTGGACCCTGAGCTAACCCAGTGGCCAGCAATTCCCAGAGAACTTCCTGTCTCTATCCCACATATCACAGAGTTTACAGACCACCATGCCAGTCCCCGAGAGGAGCACTGTTCAGGTAGCCTTACACACAGTCTCTCATAATATAGGGCTCATTCAACATTCAAGAGATAAACAGGAAATGCCAGCGTGCCATTCCCAAGCCAGGCACCAAAGGCTTCCATCTTGGACTGCGTGCTCTGGGTCAAGGCAGCATGGTGCCTTTCAGTCTTCTCTCTGTAGATATTGGGATGGTGAACTACACACATCCTGCTAGCACACAACCAGCATCAGATGTGCTGTAGAGGTCACTGTGAGGGTGGGTACTCTTGAACCTCAGGTATCAACAACAGCTTGAGGCAGCTTTGTGAGCAAATCAGAGCCAGAACTTCCCAGCTCAGTTCAGCTGTACCTCGATTGCCAACTGGGACATTATTGGAAGGCAAATACGCATTTGCAATAATTATGGCTGTTTTGAGTATGTAATTTTGGGAGCATACGATTAAGCATCTCTAGATGACTAAGCAAGGGCTCCACGTACTTAGTGCCATTGCTTAGTAGCTCAGCTGCTACCGATTCCGTTTCACACAAACAGTAGGTTACACATCCTTTTCTGGGTTTAGTAACTTGGTGTGTTTCTTTTGACTTGGTTTTAATCCCCCTGTGTCTTAGAAGGGGGTCCTTTTCTGTATTCAAATTCATTTCTCAAAAATGCCACCAAGAGCGCAGCGATACTCTGAATATCTTAAAGATGTGAGGAAACTTCTAGGGATTTTTACCTTTTAACCTTTCCCCAGCCGAAGGTTAAACTAGTCCTTAGTCTTTTCAAAGCTGTTAGTGATTTGCCTGGGCTACTGAACGCTTTAATTTCACTCAACACATCATTCAGACTCCAGTGAAGCAGCGCCCATTCTGAAGCAAGAAACTACCCCAGTATTGACAAAGGCCATTCAAAGTGATGGGAAAGGCTGCTCCCAGCTGACAGGCAAGCATCTGCTCATGCCTCCTCAATGCCTCTCCTCAGACTCCCACGGTAGTCTCTTGTCCAGCTCTTCTGCTGTCCCCATCGGAAAATCCACAGGCACTACCTTTCCCAGTCTCGAATCTGCCTCTGGAGACCCAGGGAAGCCACCGGCACCATTGTTCATTTGGCAAATGTGTTGCCTTTGGGGGTGCGGAAGCTTGTGGGCGTCATTGGCTTTGGGACTCCAGGAACAGGGGAAGCCCTGGGTATTGTGACTAGAGCCAAAGGTTAGGGGCTGTCCCTCCCCAGGGAGGCTTAGCGCTGGAATCGTTTCTGTTTGCAACCCTATGTGTAACCCTGGCATGCAATCAACAGAGAAAATATTCATTATTGCCTGACTGCTGAAGACAATTTCAATTATTCTGGCATTTCAATGGATGAAGAAGCCCTTTAGGCTGGCCCGGGAGATTAGCCTTAAAGGCTCTGTAAATTAGCGAAGTTACAATCGGTATATTATCTGGCAGGCAGCTGTGGAGACGCCACAGCAGGCAAAGAGACAAATTACTATATTCCGCTTGTGGTTTTGATATATCAATTTACAAGTTTAACATACGCATTTGTGAAAGAATGATTTTTTTCCCCCTCTGCCTTTCTTAAATCACTTTTAACTGCCTGCCCTCGAAGTTTTGGAGCCTGTAACTTGAATGGTTGGTTTGCCTTGCTGACGTTTTTGTTTTAAAGCCCAATTTCAGCCAGGAAAAAATATTGCTGGGGACAGAGCTCTGGAATTAATCTTTCCTAAAGTTATTCAAATAATATAATATATGGCAGTTAATCAGAAAATTCCATTTGCAGAAATGTGAACAATGTCTCATATAAAGGCTTTTCCTGTAATGGGATCTTCTTCATGTCTTTTTTTTTTTTTCTTTTCCATTCTAGATTAATTCTATAGTGATTTTGTATCTATGTTCTTGAAACACATTTCACCAAACTTGTATGATGTTAGCAATAAATATGAAAATTAAAACAATCAACATAATAGCATACACCAGTACTTTATAAGCAGTTGCATTGTGAGACTTATTTTTTTTATGATTCAAGTTTTTTTTCCTGAATATTTCTGATATCTTGGTGCTCAAGATCACTTAAACTATGTGTGTGCATGCATGTGTGTGTGTGTGTGTGTGTGTGTGTGTATTTTAATGTTATTTATTTATTCTTCAAATAGGAGATTGAACCCAGGGCCTTAAACCTGGCGGGCAGGCCCAATCTATAGACTCAGCCTCAACAACAGGCTTTTCCAACTTTAAGCAATACTTTGAATGCTGATTAATAATTCTATCTGTGCATGAAATATATAGTTCACACTTCCTGAATGAATTTGTTATTTTTACTTTTCAGATTTTCAGAAAAAAATAGTTAAGCTTTTCGTTCATATGAAATATATTTCTTGTTCTGTGTTAGATGGCTTCCACGAAGCTTGGATTTTGGAATTAGATGTGTGCTTTGGGAAATGAGTCAAAAGGCTTCAATAGATATTACTACATAGATATTTTTAAGGCAGTCTTGTAAAAAGCACATAGAATTATTCTCAAATATCCAAGATGCCTTTTTCCTGTTTGTCTATGAAATTCAAAACAAATATAAACCTCCAGAGATACTGGTTTGCTTTGGGGGGGGGGGAACTTCCTTTATTTAAAAAAATGGATGGGCTGGTTTTGAATCTGTCCTTATTCACTCGGTGTACTTAAATGATTTTTAGAATTTAAACTTAAAAAAAAATGATATTGGAAGCTGTGTATACAGGTCAGTGGTAGACTGCTTGCTTTGAATGTACATACAAGGCCCTGTTTCCAGTCTCCAGCACCATTCAAAATGACACCTGTCATCTGCTTGACGGTGAAAGGATCTGTTTAAGTGTACTGTGTCCACAAAGCATCGGCCTGGGCTGTAGCTCTGAAGTGTTCAGTTTACACGGCTTCTACTACAGCTCCCTGTATACGTTGTCCAAATGGTATTTATCGATGAATAGCACGGATTTCATTTTTCCTTCCTTTCCCGTTAACAGAACTGGATTACATACGAGAGACAGTTTCTTGTCCCTTATAATGCCCCAAAAAGGGTCATTCCTCCCGATTCCCAGAGTTTGACTGTGAGCCTTACTATGTGCCTTGTGCTGGTGTTTTCTCATGGGAACTGCTGGGCTGGTTCAGGCAAGCATCTGTAGTTCTTAAATGGACTGAGGAATTTAAGAGACAACCAAACAAAGTTTTAATGCCTATAAGTTAATAATGAAAGACATTTATGAAAAAGAAAAAAAAAATCCCAGTTTGTTTGAAAGCCAAACCCCACACTCTGCATCAAGTCTACAGATGGATGGCCAGTTCGCTAATCCTGGTTTACTTTCTGACCTGGATTTGTCTCCCAGTCCAGTGAGTTCTTGAGGGCCCCCTCTGATCTGGTTAATGTTCAGAACCAATGTTTGAGTTTTAGACTAATTATGGGCCCACCACTGACATTTTCTCTATAATGTGAAGACTGGTGCCAGCCATAACTCAGTGAGATTTAACATAAAAGCAAGATAAAACAATTAAAGTGGAAGAATATTTGATTAAGTGGACCTCTGATTTATAGTGAGGTAAATTGAAATTGAAAGGAGAGTGAACTTTTTATGACAATCATATATTATGTTCATTATCAGAGACTCCTGGATCCTTTTGTACTTAAAAAAAAAGAGAGAAAGAAAAAAAGGAAAAAAATAAAGAAAGACAAGAAAAAAAAATAAACCAGGTTAAGGAGAGTCAGCTTGGCAGGCATCATTTTCATCTTCTCTTGAGTTATAGTTTCTTTTTATGGCCAAAGTTAAATAAATCATGTTTGAAAAAAAGTCATCAGAAAACACATAATCACAGTTTGCGTAGGCAGCAAAGTGGGCTGAGGAGCCTGGGCTCTTGGCACACTTCAGGGCATACAGCTCAGACATCACACACTTGGCCTTTGGAGAACTTGTGACCCTGGAAGCATGCCTTAAGAGGTCTTGAACCTGTGGCCGAGGGTGCCTCGAGAATTTGTATCAGAGTCTGGTGATTGTGCCACAGCTCAGTCCTACGTGTCGCCTCTTGTCCCTGTGCTTAACGCTAGACTGAAGCTGCCTTTGTGTGTGCTTGCAGCGTGTTCCTGACATCCCCTTCTCCACAAACCTGGCCCTTCTGTGTACAGCAAAACAGCTTCTGCAGCAGTGGGCTAGCTCAGTATGACAGTAACACAGGGGGGCAGGGCTATAGAAAGAGAAAATGGAGGGGGAGAGCTAGCTCAGTTGGTAAAGTTCTTGCCCTGCATGTAACAGGGCATGAGTTCAAACTCTAGATGTGGAGGCACACTCGTAATCTCAACGCAGGGGAGGCAGAGACTGGCAGGTCCCAAGTCTCCTGGTCTCCATGGCCACTCCAATCTGTTCCTTGTTAAGCTCCATGCCAATGAAAGACATTGTCTCTTAAACAAACAAGCAAAAGAGTGTGGGCCAGGCAATGACATCTGAGAAGCAACACCTGAAGTTATCCTCTGGCTTCACATATACATGTACATAACAAGCATACACATATACATATGACATACATGTGACACATATATGACACACATATGACCTGCATATGATATACATGTGATATACCTATGATATACATATATACATACATATTCATACCCACATGTCCATGAACATACTACCTACATACATACATAGACAAAAATAAAGAGAAAGTTAAAATGGGGAATGATTATTTTTTTTAATTTTATTTTCCTCCTGGGAGCAGGTGTGAAGGAGGTTGGGGACATGCCCGCAGTACAGGACAACCATCAAACGTACAGATTGGTTATTTAGGTCCCTCCTGTCCACTCTATTTCCCTATGGGTACTTTCATGCAAAGCTTTAAGAAACAGAAAATCACAAATAGTTTCTGACTATGCCTAGAATAAACGTCACTCACCTGATTGTTCAACGAGAGCCTTGAGCCTTTGATGGAAGAATTAATTTGCATTCGTTATTTTTTTTTTTTTTTTACCCAACTGTTAATTTATTTGCTATGCTCAGTTCTTTCTTTCTCTCTTTTGAATATGAAGGAGCCACTCGAACAATTAACAACACTAACAACTCCAAGCTGAGCTCTAACTCTGACATCCTCAACCAGGTGTGTGGTCCAAGGCCAGTCATAAATTTCTTTCTGGTTTCTGGCTTGCTGTGATCAAAAGGTGGGTTTGAACAGGGGGATGGGATGGCCACTGAGGTCTTCAAAGTCTTCTGTGAATGTTGATTCAAGGAAAGGAAACTTGGCACTGCCCCATCAGCTGCCTCCAGTGCAGAAGTTAGAATACTAACAATGCTGGTTCCCTGGATGCTGGTGGGCAATTAGTCTAAGTTAGGGAAGGTATTTTCCACTTTTCAAAGGAAGCGGTTGTTGGAATTCCTGTAACCAAGGCCTGCTGAAGTGTACAATGGAGATGTTGTCATTGTGACTGTCATTTGAGTGAGCAAGACATTGGCTCCCATTTTGTTGCTGCACCTTTCCCTGCCAAGTCTTCACCATGGTATTGAGGGTGGCTCCTGCCATCTGCTCACCCGTGGGGTACCCTGACATTTTGTCTCTTTGATACCTTGGCTCAGGACACCTGCTTCCAAGGCGTTCTAAAGCAGTGATTGCATGATGTGAAATGGGAAAGGGTGTGGAAAGAAGCTGGGGGCTCTGCAGAGCTGAGAGTCCAGTGAGTACGGGGGAAAGACAGTTGGTATAGACGTCTGTGCTTACATGTAATTCACTGTGTAGCCCAGGCTGGCCTCGGACTCACACTAAGTCTCACTTCTCAGTTTCCTATGGTTGGAATTACAGGCATGCAAGCATGTCCAGCTGAGATAGCATTTTCCAAAACAAATTTTCCCCAATACTGTTGTATCTCAAATGTTTTTAGGCACTCAATAGCATCCTCAATGACCCCTAAGGAAATGCATCATGTGAGTATGAGGAGACAAAGTGTTCAAGGTCAGATACTCCATCAACCCCTGTGTATATTCCTCCTGCGACCACTAGTTTTTCTGTGTAGTTTCCAGTGGTATCACTGGAGGGAGACACCATGCCCACAAGTCCTTCAGGGAATGATGGGCCTGGGACAAGTCTCTTCACTCCCCTGATAGTTAAAATTGGGTGCTGGACCTATAGTGAAGGGAATGTGAGATCACGGGTAGGAGACTTCCATGCTGAAAACTAAAATATACAAATGGAGCAAAGCTCTTTTTCAAACATGCAAATTCTCAAAATAGCTCTCCCCTGTGGGGTTATTAGAAGATGTGTCCTGACAAATCAGAGAGAGAGAGAGAGAGAGAGAGAGAGAGAGAGAGA
>NC_034605.1:6747448-6782899 GCF_900095145.1 Mus pahari | reverse complement strand
GGGGGAGAGAGGGAGGGAGAGAGAAGGAGAGAGAAGGAGGGAGGGAGAGAGAAGGAGAGAGAAGGAGGGAGGGAGGGAGGGAGACTAGGGAGCAAGAAGATAGATTCCCCACAGAAGTGTCACAGTCCTTCTGCGGTATTGACAGTGACAGAACACCTCCTATCAGCTGGGGAGTGGTTGAGAGAGGAACGACCAGGACTGAACAGGAAGACTGGATGCTTGAAGGGAATGTCCAGAAAAATGAAAGCTGTAAATTGTCAGACTAACTGGAAGAGTATGAGACAGTTTGGGGATTCTCTGAAACTGCCTAAAGCCAACCCATGATGATTCCACTGAATGAATGGTCAGACATTATCAGCTCCAGAAAAACAAGATGTTAAGGGAAATAAAGTCAAAAGGGGAACAAAAAGACAGTAAATCGCATGTCTGGAAAAAAGTTTGCTTAAGGAAAGACTCAAAAGTAAGTTCTAATTTAATCAAAACTACACTGTGACTTCATTGGAAGACAGAGAAGTAGACACTTCAGAGCAGGAAGACAAGACAGAGGACTAGAGAAGTGTGAAGGAGCACCTACGTGTTGATCACCCACATGAAGGTAAATCCTGCTCAGAACAGTGGAAAAGCTGCAAGAGTTGATGTGGCTGGCACAAGGGAGATCACACCTGTTGTAGGGTTGGGACACAGTCTACTGTTTACTCTTCTGGGTTTTACAACTTTCTCTAGTTTCATGTCTCTCCCACCCCAGGGAACCTGAGTCTACCTCTCCAGGTTCACCTATCATGGTGTCATCTTTCCTCTCTGTTTTGTCTCACCCCATGCCCCAGACTGGGATTGTTGATGTGGTCTCCTCTAAGCCTGAAACCATCCCTTTTTCTTCCTCATCGACCTCTTACTCATTTCCCAGATGGCCGCCACCTCCCCAGGGAACCACGGTCCACCTTCCTTATCTGAAACATTCTATCTAGGTTTCCATATCAATACTCCTCTCTGCTATGCCTTGTCACTGTTGTGCATGAGTCATACACACTGGTGGTGTTACACATATCTGTGTAAGAATTTCACCAATAATTTTCTCCTTTAGCAAGCAATAAGCACCTTGAAGGCAGGGAATATGTTAGAAGGTAGTGACTCAATAAAGAAAAGACAGGTGTGCAGAAGGTAAGGGTGTCCTTCGTGATGGTGTCAAAAACGAGGATGTCTTGAGTGATTGATAGTGGTGGTTTGTGGACTTCTTGGGCAAGTGGAGTACTTATGTTTTTAGAACAGACTGGCACTCCATCGTTTTTTCTCTTTGCCTCTCTGAGTCTCTGGTTACTACAACTGTCTTGGGGAGTGTACATCCTCATGGATGCGCACACACCCACACACTCTGGAACTCAGAGCTTCGGCAGTTCTATTGTCTGGTGATGAGTCAGCATGGTACCCTCTCTTTCTTGTCCAAATCACTTTCCTTCAAAGGTTCACAAGTAGAAAAATGGCAAGGCATGTGGGAGTTCTGGGTGGGTGAGGATGTAGCACAGAGGTGACATGGAGACCTGGTGGCAAACATATCTATAGAAGCTTGGCATATGCTTGAATATGTAATTACACAGTTCAAATGTCTGAGATAGGAAGCCACATGCTGCCTACGGTGGTTGTCCTGAAAGTCTGGCCATCGGACTACCTTATGCCTAGCTGCTGGCCATCGGACTACCTTATGCCTAGCTGCTTCATAGAATCAACCTACTACTTTAGATGTATGGCTATGGTGATATCATTGAACACACACACACACACACACACACACACACACACACACACACACGAGCCATTCTACTGGAACAGCTCTGGGAGCAATAAGTAATGTCCTCTTAGGAAAGGGGCTTATGGTGATACTGGCAGATAAAGTGGATGAGGAAGAAGTGTTAATGAGCTTGGTGTGCAGGATACAGAAACAGAATGGTCTTATCCCCATATGGGGAGGGGGGGGAAACTATAGTTTTCTTGAAGTTATAGTAAAAACTGGATCAGCAGTGGTCTAGGGGTTCAGTATAAATGGAAACAGAACAAAAGACTATATTAACCTCTTCCTCTGCTCTCCAAATTACAAAAACTTTGAGACTTCTGCCTCAGAAGGATTTTGAGATCAGATTCATTTTTTTTTTTTTTTCTGAAGAAGGAAAGGGCCTCCTCTCTGCAGCTCCACTGCTGTCATTTAGGAATTACTTATCAAAGTCATGTCAGTCAGGCTGCCAAGGAAATGCTCTTACGCCCCAGCAAGACTACACATTTCCTTTGAGCACACTGGATGTTTCAGATGTTTCTTTCTGGCTCTTTCTATAATTATAATGGTATTGATAAAGATATTCCCAATGGTTGTTCTCATTTTTTTTTTCTGTTGCTGTGATAAAACACTCTAGCCAAGTAAACTCTGAGGAGGAAAGTGTTTATTTACTTCAGTTTACCTATTTAAATGTATCAGTGAGAGAAGTCAGAGCGGGAATCTGGATGTAAGAACCATGGAGTCACATTGCTTCCTGACTTGCTCTTTGGTTTGCTCCTGGGCTCATGCTTAGCTAGCTTTCTTAGACAGCCTATGACCCTCTCATAAGGATGGTGCTGCCCACGGTGGGCTGAGCCCTCCTAAATCAATTATCAAGACAACTCTTCACAGACCTGCCCACTGTGTCCTATTTTGGGTGATGCTAGTCTGTGTGAAGTTGACAATGAATGCTAATCAGGACAAACGACAGTAATAAACATGACCAGGAGAGATGGATCTGTTTATAAACTGCTTGTTGTGCAAGCATAGGACCTGACTTAAGATCTCCTTCCATCTTTCTGACTCTACCTGCTGAGCTTTGAGATTACAGTATTGAGCCCCCATACCTAGTTTATGTATGCTGGAGACCAAACTCAGGACTTCCAAAGTGCTAGAAAAACACACTCTACCCAGTGAACTACATCCTCAGGCCAAAGTCCAGGCTTTTGATGTGAAGCAAAACCAATGCAAAATAACAAACCAACAGCAAAGAACCTATCTAGGTGTGGTGGGGTCATACTTAACAATCTCCTCACTTGGCAGGCTGAGAGGCAGGAGGACTGGAAGATCAAGGCTAGCCTCGGCAACCTATCTATTTGGAGGACAACCAGAGGTAGATCTCATTTAGTCTTTCTGCTTCTACCTCCCGAGCTTTGAGGTTACAGTGGCTAGCCCCCATACCTAGTAGATGCATGCTGGAGACCTTATATATGATTGAGACCTTGTCTCAAGTCAGTCAGTCAATCAATCAACCAATCAATCATTCAATCATTCAATCAATCAGGAAGGAAGGAACTAAAACAAAAGCAATTTCAAGGTCTCTGGCAACAGCCCCTCTAGCAGTTCAGTGTCCCCCCTGTACCTGTCACATGATTCTTGTGTCCTATTCAGGCTTGTTTGGCTGTTTCTGCCCTTGGTCTCTTCCTTCTCAACTTCTGTGCCCTGGGTTCCTTCCTCTGCCAGCTTGGGTTACATGAGACCCTGTCTCAAAGCAATAACATGGATAACAAAAAAAAAAAAAATAAATAGATGAAAAATTTTATGTGAATTTCAAACATTAGCTATAATAATTAGATAAGTAAAAATAAGCCAACGAACACTGTATTATATGCTATAAGCTTACATAGTTTTACATGGGCACACATTATTCTTACATTTATATTTTTTAGCCATTATTTGCCCCTTGATCTTACCATTTACACACACACACATACACACACACACACACACACACACCTTCACTATTTTAAGAAAACAAAGGACTTAGATATTAATTTTTCGTCTACTTAGTGTCAGCAGCAAAGACTGGAATTGATGATTTTAAACTTTATTCTCTGAATTCCCCAGATCAGAATTCTCGACCTTGGCCATGTTTATGGCCATCCAGGCACAGGCCTATGTTCCACCCTCCCTTCTAGCTTGGTGTGGCTGTGTGTCTAAGATCTAGCTGATGACTCTTGGCAGGAAGCCTTACTTCCTCTTTCGCCTTCTCATTCTTTTGGGCTGGAATGTAGAGTTAAATGCTGGTGATTGGCAGTCATTTTAGAGCATTTGACAACATCTTAAAGACATGGCAGGGTAGTTAGATAGGAGATTGAAAGCCATATATTAGTTTTGGTCAGCTCACATCCCAACACATTTATATGTGAGAGAAAAATCAATTTGTGTCTTGTTAAAACTACCAGTGGGTTAGGGGAGATGGATCCGTGGCTAAAACTGCTTATAGAACAAACCTGACAACTTGAGTTTGGATTCTCGGAATCCACATAAAAGCTGGGTTTGTTAGCCCCCCTCTGTGATCCCAGCATTCCTATAGATGAGGAGGAGGTGGAGACCTCAGAACAAGGTGGAAGATAAGGATGACTAGCAAAAGTACACACCAGATCACGTGTGTGGCTACTGCATGCACACACAACATAGAGCACACACACATAATTAAAAAACCCAAATGACTGTGATTTTTTTAATAATACATCTATAGTCTAATGAAATTGAATTGATGCAATATATGATGTGACTTTAGAATCAGTGATTAATGTAGAATGACAAAGAGGTCACAAACTATTTTACAGGTGGGAGAATTGATCCTCCAGCCCCCTGGAGATCTAGACTTTTATTTTCTGAGATTCCAACCAAATTAGTTAGAGGTTTTTGTTTTTATATGCTAACAAATCCCAACTGTGTCAACAAATGAACGACAACAAAGTAATGCAGTAGCATTTTGGAATGAGCAGAAGATAAAAATAATTCAATTAACAAACAGGAAGTGTTGAGGGTTTTGTTTGTTTGTTTGTTTGTTTTTTAGAGTTTATTTTTAATTATGTGTACATATGTGTGTGTGGACATGAGTGCAAGTGCCGAAAGAGATCGGAAGATGACATGGAATCTCCCGACACTGGAGCCACCTGACATGCGTGCTGGCAACCACAGGTCTTTCCTCTGCAACCGGAGCGCATGCTGTTAACTGCTGATCCATCTCTCCAGCCTGTGCTCTTGTTTGCCATTGTTCTGCTTCCCAAGAGAAATACCAGTTAAAGGAGACTGCAATGGGCCGGTGCTTGAGGTTGAGGGGGGAATTCTGTTGTTTGCAGAGTGCCCATTTATGTAGCTCAGACTAGTCTCCAAGCCGTTACCTTCCAGCCTAACATCTCCCGGGCCTGGGATTTTAGATGTGCATCATCAAACCCAGCATTTGGGAAACCTCCTTGTCACGTACTCTGTGATATTAGCATTGCAGCAATAGTGTCACTGAGAGCCTCTGTAGTTAATGAAATAACAAGTAGTCAGGTAGTGATGTTAATGTTTGTGTGTCCTAACCAAATCCCAACACAGTTATTTCTAGTGTCCTTATGTGGACCCCCAAGGCATAGCAATTCTGCTCATCAAACACCAAATCATAAAGACACACCACACGTCGGCAGTGAGGAGGAGCCTCTAACTGTGGCACTTGCTAGGGAAGAATGTTTGTGTTGCACCCAAGGAATCCCTGTAATCTTGTGATGCTGAGACAAAGAAAGTGAATCTTGCGCCATGCAGGTAATAATAATACACCCTGTGGTATTGGGCAACACTGAGGAATCTCATAAGCTCCACCTGTCAGGCAGAGCCAGGGCAAGAAGCTCTGCAGAAAAGGTCCAGGGAGTCTGTGTATTTATATGCCACACATACTCTGAAATATGGATGAATAAAATCTTGAGTCTCACCGGAGGACCCAGCAATACCTCTTCTGGGCATATACCCAGAAGATCTTCCAAATGGTAATAAGGACACATGCTCCACTATGTTCATAGCAGCTTTATTTATAATAGCCAGAAGCTGGAAAGANCCCAGATGTCCCTCAATAGAGGAATGGATACAGAAACTGTGGTACATTTNCNCAATGGANTACTACTCAGCTATTAAAAACAATGAATTTATGAAATTCTTGGGCAAATGGATATATCTGGAGGATATCATCCTTAGTGAGGTAACCCAATCACAAAAGAAGTCACTAGATATGCACTCACTGATAAGCGGATATTAGCCCAGAAACTTAGAATACCCAAGATACATTATGCAAAACACAAGATAGCCCAGAAACTTAGAATACCCAAGATACATTATGCAAAACACAAGAAAACCAAGAAGGATGACCATCATGTGGATACTTCATTCCTCCTTAAAATAAGGAACAAAATACTCATGAAAGGATACAGGTACAGAGACAAAATTTAGAGCTAAGATGAAAGGATGGACTATCCAGAGACTACCCCATCCAGGAATCCATCACATCATCAGCCACCAAACCTAGATACTAATGCACATGTCAGCAAGATTCTGCTGAAGGGATCCTGATATTGCGGCCTCTTGTGAGGCTATGCCAGTGCCTGGCAAACACAGAAGTGGATACTCACAGCCAGCTATTGGATGGAACACCGGGTCCCCAATGGAGGAGCTAGAGAAAGTACCCAAGGAGCTGAAGGGGGCTGCAACCCTGTAGGTGGAACAACAATATGAACTAACCAGTATCCCCTGAGCTTGTGTCTCTAGCTGCATATGTAGCAGAAGATGGCCTAATCGGCCATCACGGGGAAGAGAGGCCCCTTGGTCTTGCAAACTTTATATGACCCAGCACAAGGGAAGGCCTGGGCCAAGTAGTGGGAGTGGGTGGGTAGGGGAGCAGGGGCAGGGGGGTATAGGGAACTTTCGGGATAGCATTTGAAATGTAAATAAAGAAAATAATAAAAAATTAAAAAAAAATCTTGAGTCTCTCTCTCTCTCTCTCTCTCTCTCTCTCTCTCTCTCTCTCTCTGGAAAGAATTTAAACAATTTGCCTACTTTTCATAGCTTGCTCTTTATCTTTGACTGTTGCGTGTTGAAAGTTGCACCAGACCTCATAAGAAAGCCATTAACCTTGGAGGTGACCGTGGGCATACACTTCCTCCTTCAGAGGGACTTGAGTAGTTTTCAATGAATTGGCCTCAGAGTCTTCCTCTCCTGGCTTATCAAAATGGAAAACAATGAGGTTTTCTAGAAAAATAAATTCTATGAAGCTAGTGGAACACACCTATGCTGCTTACTGTGGAGGTCACATGGGAAGGACAGAAAAGAAAGGCTCCCTTCTCCCGTCTCCCAGGGTTTCTTCAGAGAGGAAAATGAAACGCTCGAGAGCCATTATTTTGACCAGTATGTTATTTTAATATTTGCCACTTTCAGGGTCTGCACAAGAAAATCAACTCATGAGTCTGGAATGTTCTTTGCCCAGTAACTGAGGGCACAATGTAATCCTCACCCTGAGGCGAACCATTCTGGACTGGTGGAGCACAGTACTATAAAACTCTACATGGCCCCAAGGCGCTTTGATGGCCAAGGTTACTCTCTCCTCCATGTGAAATTCTTCCAAATCACTTGTTGACTGTTTACAGCTGTTCAACTATTTTTGTGGCCTGGTCATAAAGATGGATGACTATAGCTTTCTTCTTTGTGCTGGGGGGAGATTTTTGCTTTTAGTTTTCCTGGATTCCCTTGATTTACTGATTAGATATGTGTTCAGTGCGGTTGCCAGCTGGCTGAGGTAGCACTAGCAGGGGTTGTAACGCCCCCAACATAGGCTCTGGTGAATATACAGCAGCTGGGACTGAATGGTGGGATCCCATTTGCTCTCAGTATAGAAAAGATGCCCTTTTCCTCGCCTTGTCTCTACATCAAAGGGCAGGCTTGTCATGTGTTTGTGATCTGGCCATCATGGTCAGTCCTCTGAATGCAACTTCAGGTGTTAACACAGGCCTTCCAGTGGGTGAGCCGTCAGCTGCTCTCACAGAAAGTGTCACGAGGCTGGCAGCCAGGCACTGAAGCAGTTTCTATGTCGTTGCTAGGGATGCCACATTAAATACCCAAATGCTCTGTGTACAAAATGAGGAAAAAGTGACATTCTGACTTCCCCTGTGGGAGTGGAAGACGTGATTCACAGGCCTTCTGCAGCATTAATCAGGCCCTGTTTACATGGAAGGGAGCCAAAAGAGCAAGAGCCAAGAAGGTGTGTTCGGAAAGCCAAGCGGTGATGTCATCCGTGCAGAGCGGCTCCGGCAAGCCACTGGCTCCCTAAGATGCCTTGTGCAGAACCACAGGAGCAAATCCGAGTTAAGTGTCTAGGGAACGCCAAGGTGCTTCACCCTGTGCTTGAGATTTACGTGGTTCTTATTATGATTTGTTTGCCAAGTAGTAGAACAACGTCGCCTGTGACTATCCCAGGCAAAACTTCAGCCGCATCTACTGGGAAAACGGCAACAAGAGAGTCTTACACACTTGGAAGGCCACCCCTTAGATAGTGTGATGTGAGTCTCCATGCAGACTTCACAAATAGACCGTTAGAATCAATCACATCTTATCAAGGATTTGTTACGGGATAGGATGATTGCAGAAAGCAAAAGCTTATGCATCACAGACTTAGCTTGAACCTGTTACATAGCTGAGGATGACCTTGAACTTTTGATCATCTTGCCTCTCCTATCAAGTCCTGGGATTATAGGTGTGGACTACCATGCCAGGTATATGTAGTGCTGGGGACTGAAGCCAGGGCTTTCTGCTAAAGCTTCACCCTCATACCTTTCTCTTCATCTGAAACAATTCAGACATCAGCTATTATGTTCTTTCCAGTGGAGAAGCTGATCTGAAGTCTACAACGACAATCAAGTAAGAACTCGGGTTTTGGATGCCAATGAAGTAAAGTGAATATTTCTGTTTGAAGTGTTGCCTTGCTTGGGCTATCTCCTGTGAGTACTGGGAACCCATTCTTCCCTTCGATGTGGAATTTATACATTCTATCCTTAGTTGAGTTCACGTGTCAAGCCCTGAATTGTTAGGTACTGAGGCCACTACTCTGAGTGAATGGACATTCTCCTTGTCATGATGGAGTTTAGTCACTATACTCAGTCACAATAGTCAAGTCTCTGTGTCAGGCAGAGTGGAGCTTGGGTATTTAAGCAGAATCCCACCAATGCCTGAATTAGGGCCATTGTTTTTGGAGGGAGGCTCTTTGTATTCTTCTTCTTCTTCTTCTTCTTCTTCTTCTTCTTCTTCTTCTTCTTCTTCTTCTTCTTCTTCTTCTTCTTCTTCTTCTTCTTCTTCTTTCAGTTTAAAGCTTAAAGTTCAAGTTCAAGTTCAAGTTGCAGTCCTCATCTATTTTAAAGGAATGCTAAAACAGTTGAAATGGAAGATACTCTTTTTAAAGAAAAAGCCAACACGAAGACTGGCAATGTAGCTCAGTGGTAGAGCACCTGCCGACCTACGTATCCTTGCACTCGGGGGTGGGGGGTGGGGGAGGGGAGAGAGAGAAAACAACTACGATCCTGAAAGAATCTGGTTCAAGTCCTTCTCGAATAGTTAACCAATTTGGTTCTACTTTGCACACAATCATTTAGGTAAATAATTTATGTAAATGAGAATATTTTATGTAAAACGAGCAAAGGGTGTTGCTTACTTAGCCAGTGAGTCTAGGCAGTGAAAGAATTGCTTCTCACTTCTCTCCTGGGATCATTTCTGTTCACAGGACAGAAGAGAGTCTCTTGGTTCTGTCAGGCTAAGCTTGGTCAGTGCAGTAAAGGCTTAGATAAAATAATGAAGTAGCCTATTGGGAATAGCAGGAGCACACAGGTCCTTATAAGAGATTCCTTTGGGAACGTTTGCTTTCAGGGTTAGACAAATGACAAGCGAAAGGCAGCGGGCTTGAAATAACCTGGCTTCTTGGAAGTAGAGATTCTACTTTCTGATAGGAACTGACAGAACACTTAATCTTCTGAGACGGAAGAAAAATGGAGTTTCACACAGGTTAGGAAACTTCCAGAACACTTTAAAACCAAGGATTTCTTGCTTAAATTTTTTTTAAAAAATATTATCTGTGTGTGGTGTGTGTGTCTGCCCGTCTGTCTATACACACAGAGGAAAGTAATTAAACCCTCTGGAGGTCAGAGGACAACTTTTGAGAGTCAGTCCTCCCCTTTCAGCAGGTGAGTCCCAGGGCCTGTCAGCATAGCACCTTTACCCACAGAGCCATCCTACCTGCCCGCCATCTTGCTTTAGTGTGGATTCTGCTTTGTTTTCTCCAGGGTAGGACCTGTGCTACCTATTCCTAGCATCACATGTTCAGTGAACTCTGGGCACATGGTGTGGAAATCCAGCTGCATGTAACAACAAAGTAGGCCACTTTGAAAGATATGTTGGTCAACTCTCTGACTGAGAGTTCTCTGGCATTCTGATAGGGGAGAAATAATTGGTTGGAGGGCCTCACCAATAAGTCTGTTTCACAAGTAAGGACATCTTTCCACGATAACACTGATGACATGCTTCTGTACTTTCTTTTGGCTTTACTGTCAACTAGAAAACAGTAGAGACTAATGAAAGGCATAGACTTTGGTTGCTAACCACTCGGGCCTCATACACTTTTTGTCTGTTTGTTTGGTTTGGTTTGTGTTATTGTTTCAAGCACTATAGACCCCATTCTCCCTTTATTGGTGTTACAAACTAGTCTACCTTGCCCAACTAAAGTGGGGGTTCTGTAATTAGTCACAGAACATGGCTGGCTTTAGATATAGCTCCATTTGTATAGCACTTTCCTGTGAGCCTCTAGTCTCAACATTCAGGAACAACTCCCCACCTCCAACACACACACACACACACACATCCTGAAATGTAATTTAAAAAATAGCTATGTAATTTAATCACCCAAAATGGTAAAATCATTAATCATCAACTTTTTAGTGTATAGATGTAGTAAATTAAAGTAAAAAAAAATTGCTAAGTATTTTCTCATTGGTTATAGTAGGCGTGGCCATCTAAAATTCTTTTCAGGGGGAAACGTCATTTTTCATTAGTATTATGAGCACAATCAGGAGTCAGAAATGACAAATTCTTGTGTATGATTGTACGAGAAGGAAAAGGTCTCTCTTAGCCATAATTATGGAGCAGACAGTTTACTTAACTTGGGGATCTTTTTAATGTCAGCAGGGAAATGTCTGAGTGACTGTTATGGAGTCTCTCAAACTGACCATGTGACTTCTTCAAAGAGCTTTATGGACAGTGCATGCTGTCAGCCACACACCCTTTAAATGCCACTGGAGCTGGAGAAAAGCCTGGTACTGAGAAGGCTTAGAAGCTGTGTGCTTTGGTGATCTATGAAGGACTTGGAGATTCAATGTAATGTCGAGGCTTAACCTTCCTGGGGTCTGCCCTGCGCCTAGCACAGATAGACCTGGGCTGCTCTCAACCTTGACCAGAAGTTCCTCCGCCCCCTTTGTAAGAGGCAATAGAGAGCTGCTTAGCTGATCCAAGTCCTGAAAATGGGAGACTCAGTGCTCAGGTCAAGATGGGACATTTGTGCTGATCTCTCTACCACTCAGGCTCAAGGAACCTTGAAGGGGAGGAGGAAGAGGGAAGGGCGAAAGGTGGGTGGGAGGAGTGCTGTGCAGTGATTGCCTTTTGGGCAAGACGTGATTAATGAGATCACGGTTTCACAAGACCTGCCGAAATCCCTGCATAGGCGGGGCGGATGATCTCCAGGCCCCACTGCTTCCTGCGAAGCTAGTGGCAGCAGACCTTGCTGGAGAAGAAGAATCCTCTTTACTGAGGATGTGGCGGCTGACAGGTTTTCCATGTACCCATGGGTGACTTTAACCGACCTTAGTGGTTTATCATAAAAAGGAGGGTGTTCAGGAGGGGTTGGAGGGAGGAATGCATGGGGGGTAGACATGATTTATTTAAAATTTAAAAATTCCACTACTGAAATGACTTACACCTGCTGCTGGTGTCTACCACCTGTGGCGGTAATTTTCAGTCAAGGACTTTTCCTTTGCCTCAGACTCCATAACCCTTCCTGCTGGTGATCCCACAAAGGAAGAGAAACCGACAGGCAGCAGAGGGAGATGTCCACCCCAGCTCTCAAACGTCTAAAACGCCTTGATAACTTGACCCAAATTTCTTTCTATACAGAGGCGTTTTATAAAACCACTACCACCCCCACCTTTTTTTTTTTTTTTTTGTCTCACAATTCTTTTTTTTTTTTTTTTTTTTTGTATTCTAAAGATTTCACCCCCACCTTTTTTTTTTTTTTTTTTTTGTCTCACAAGTTCTCACCAGCTCATTTGAGTTAGCTCACAAGTGCCAGTGTGTGGGATGTGAGACAGGGTAGGGTAGGGGCCATTCTTAGGACTCCATTGTTTTGTGGCCTGAGGGTGACAGTGTTATCATCCAATGGAGTTGTACAGACTCAAATTTCTTAGAATCATGTTATGCAGAGATATTCAACACTTGTGATCTGAGTGGCCCAAGGGAAAGTGGTTTTTCTTGTGAGTTCTGGGACAGCTCATGCTGCCCCTATTAAAAAAAAAAAAATCTACTGTTGGGGTGGAGGAGATATGGCTCTGTGAAGTCCTTGCCATGTCATTATGAGGACATCAATTCTGTTCTCAGCACCTGTACAAAAACCCAGGTGTGGTGGCTTGTAGCCTCAGCCCTGGGGAGGCGGAGACAGGGGGATTCCCGGGTTTACCAGTCAGCTTGGTCTACTTGGTGAGCTCTGGGTCCCAGTGAAAGACTGCTTTATAAACCAAGTGGACAGTTCCCAGGGAACAGTAGTTAAGGCTGACCTCTGGTTTCCACATATGCACGAACATGCGTGGAGACCAGTCCGTACATAGGCACACTCCCATGTGTGTGTTCATTCACACACAAGAAACAAAAGGAAATGCATGAACCCGTGTCCAGCTCTCTCCTCTTACTGTGAGTGGCAGAAACGGGCCATGCAGAGAGCTGTAGCGGGTTGGATCTCCTTCAGCTTGCCTGTGCCCCTGATCCCCTCATACCTACCCCTTTGTCGTGGGGATGGGGTGACAGCACCATACCCCCACCTCCCTTTGCCTATTCACTGATGGCATTTGAACTCGGACTCCTTGACCTTTCTGTCCCCAGAAAGTGAAGGCCAGATAGAGGAGGGAGGCTACATTTGGAAGGGCAGTGGCTTCCTAGAACCCTCTCAGCATCCCTCTGCAGCAGAAGGGTGTATTAGACCCTTTCCTTGGAGCGATATGCAGAGATGCCAGAACACGGGTCAGATCCTTGGCATCTTTTTGCTTTTTGAACCCCAACAATTTGAAGTTAGACTCTAGTTGGGATATTTTATCCATATCAAGTCAACTATTTATTATCTGTGTGGAACTCCTGGAAGGCCTCAGAGATAAAGGGGAAGAATGAAGGAAGGTCAAGAGGAAAGGCTAGCTCAAGGATGGCTGCTTTGTGAACATCGCCATGTAAGTGTCTGTGTCCTTTGGCTAAGGCCACAAAGCTTCCTGTGAAGATGCCTTTTAAGTTGTTACCATTGAGAATCTGTGAATTAACAAACGTGAGAAGAAATGACGTGACTCCCACACCCAGTCCCCCAGTTCTTGAATATGCTGTACCCATCCATTCCTTTAAATCTTCCCTCATTGTTGTCTTATATATCAATCATATATCATACATCATATATCAAGCTTTTATCATTTATTATTTATGATATATTTATAATGCATATTTATTATGTTATGTGTTATGTGTTAGTGTTATGAGTTATATGTTATATATTGTACTATACCATATACAATATGCCATATACTGTATACTACACACTATATACTATATTACATATTATATGTCCAAATGTGGCAGCTCACAACTGTCCTTAACTAACTTGCCTTTCAGGGAATCTGATACCCCCTTCTAGCTCTGCAGCCACCAGGAAAACATGAAGGACACACATATATACTTAGGCAAAACACACATGAAGATAAAAGAAAAATAAGCAGATCTTTTAAAAGTTAAGTTTTATAAAGTAGTTATCTTCTAAGGGGAAGCTGATTCACCAATTGCTTGCTGTTTCTGGAAGGCAATCTCCATGCTTAGCCTGACATCAGAGCTGGGCTCAGACCGTGATGTCTGGAAGCCTCCTGCTTATATTTTCTTGTAAAGTTTTAAGCAGATCAATGTTTTTGGTCTTTCCAGTGTATAGTCTGGACTTGATTTTTTTTCAACCCCACATCTCTTTCTTTCTTCCAGAAAGTTTTCCTTTGTTCGTTTTTCTCCCACGTACACCACTCTAGCTGGTCCAGCAGCTTCTGTAGCCCCCACTGGCTTGAAATTTGCCACCTAGCCTGAACTGGTCGTGAACTTGTGGAAATCCTCCTGCTTCAGCCTTCTGTTTACGGAGATTATGGGTGTGGGTTTGGAGCAATGGGTCAGCGGCTAAGAGCTCTGGATGCTCTTCCAGGGGATCTGAGCTGCCTCTTCTAGCCTCAGTAGGAAATGATATGCCTAGCCTTACTACAACTTGATATGCCTGGGCTGGATGATATCATGAGAGGCCTCCCCTTTCCTGAAGAGAAATGGAGGAGAACTGGGTGGGTAGTGTTGGGGAGGCTGGGTGGAAGGACTGGAGGAGAGGTGGGAGGGGAAATTGTGGTTGGGATGTAAAGTAAATAATAAAATAAATTAATCATAACAATAAAAGTTCTACAGCCAGCCCTTCCACATACCACTGCCCCTCTGTTCTGCCTGGACCTGATCCCTCCTGTACATATCCTTACCTATTCCCTCCCTCCCTCCTTCCCTCCCTCCTTTCTTTCTTTCTTTCTTTCTTTCTTTCTTTCTTTCTTTCTTTCTTTCTTTCTTTCTTTCTTTTTCTCATTTTTAAGATAGGTTAGAACTTGCTAACAGCTGAAGTTGACCTTGAATTCCTCCTTCCCCTGCTTCCATGTCCAAGTGCAGAGATCACAAATTTGCACCCCCATGCACAGCTGTCATGGGAACTTTGACAGGCATCACACAGCCTCTGTAGAGTGATGTGGATGCTATAATGGCATCCGTCCATGAACACTGGGTATCTCTGCATCTATCTGTACGCTCTCTAGTTTCTTTCTTTAGTGTTCTATGATTTGTAGTGAATATACATATCTTGCCTCCCTCCTTACATATGTTGCTAGGGACTTTATTGTTTTGGAAAAATTGTAGCTGAGATTATTTCATTGATTTTTAAAAGGTCATTTTCAATTAGAAATGTAGAGTTTGTATCCCGCAGCTTCAATGACTTTACCAGTCTTGACAGGATTTTAATGGAGTCTTTTAGAGTTTTCTGTAAATAAAATCATGGTATCTGCAAACTGAATCAATTTCATTTCTTTCCTTTTGATTTAAATGTGTGTGTGTGTGTGTGTGTGTGTGTGTGTGTGTATATGGGAGCACATTCATGCAGAATGTCAGAGCATACCCTGTAGTGTCAGTCTTTGCCTTGTGTCTTGCTTGAGACAAGGTCTCTTTTGTTGATTTTCTGTTGTGTACATTAGCCTAGCTGGACACCCAGCATCGAAGATTCTCCAGTCTCTGCCTCCTTCTTCCTATAGAAGCATTTGGATTACAGTTGTTCTTCTTACACATCCAGCTCTTGTGTGAGCTCTAGGGATTTGAACTCAGGTCCCCATGCTTGCACAACAAGAGCTTTTCCTAATTGAACCATCGCTCTAGCTCCCTTGGATTTATTGTCTTTCACTTTGTTGCTTAATTTTTTAAAGCCAAATTTACCAGTACTATAAGGAGCCCAAGCATGAGCATGAGTACCCTTGTCTTGTTCCTGATCTTAGTTGATGGAGATTCTTTCAGATTTTAGCCGTTCAAATGTGATGTGAGCAGCAGGCTGCTCATGTGTAGCTTTTATTATGGTGAGATAAATTCCTCCATATCATAATTTGATGAATTGTGGAGGGATGTTGGACTTTGTAAAATGTGCTTTCTACAGCCATTGAGATTATGTAGTTTTCATTGTTCATTCTGATAATGTGTTGAGTCAAACTTTTTCATTTGTGTTGAGCATACTTGTGTCCAAGAGATAATCACCAGCTGATCATGATGTATGATCACTATAATGTGCTGTTGAATTTATCTTGCAAGTACTTAGTTGAGAGTTTTTGCAACTGCATCTTTTTTGTTTGTTTTCTTACATTGCCCTTGTCTGATTTTGATTTTGTGGTGACCTCCCTTCTCACTGTCTTCGTCTTCTCTCTCTCTCTCTCTCTCTCTCTCTCTCTCTCTCTCTCTCTCTCTCTCTCTCTCTCTCTCTCTCTCTCTCTCTCTCTCTCACACACTCTCTTCTGCCCTCCCTCCTTCCCTCCCACCCTCCCTCCTCCCTCCCTCCCTCCCTCCCTCCCTCTCTGTGTGTATTTGTATAGATAAATATGGTGTTTTTTCTTATTTGTAGAGGCCATTGGTTGATGTTGGGTATCTGCCTCAATTGTTCTATACCTTATTATTGAGAAAGAGTCTCTCCCTGAACCCCAAGTTTACTAATTCAGCCAGACTGTCTGTCCAGTAAGCCCCTGGGGTCCTCTTGTCACTGGCTATCCAGGGCTGAGATTCTGGGTGCATGCTGTCATGCACTGTCTTTTCCATGGGCTCTGGAGGATTGAACTCTAGTCTCAGGGTACAGAGCAAGCACTTCACTGCCGAGGCATCCCTCTAAGCCTGACTTCGTTTCCAACTGTGTTCTTTTTAAGTATGTGTTCTTGATTTCTAATAATGTAACTTCTAATTCACAGGCAAGGATTTTTCTGGTTTGGGTTTACTGACTTCTAGATTGCTTGTACTATGGCCGGAAAACACACTCTGTAAATACAGATGGTGTGCACTGAAACTCATTGAGGCTTGCTTTACATTTCAAAACGTGGTCAGTGGTAATAAGATTCTGTACCTGCTGCTTGGAAGGAAGAGAAAAGGAAGGGTTGTCTCCCATGGAACGCTGGTTCAAGTTTAAAATCACACACACACACACACACACACACACACACACACACACACTTAACACACACACACATACTTACATACATATACATATACAAATACATATACACCTTTAAAATATGCTGCTTCCCCCTCCTTCAGCTCCCCACTACCGTCCTCTGTCTTGTTTTTGTAGCCTGCCTTGAGCTTGCCATCCTGCTTTCTCTATGTACAGGTATTTAGCAGCATGACTAGCCCTTGAAACGACAGCTTCTCCTCCTCCTCCTCCTCCTCCTCCTCCTTCTTCCTGAACGTATTTGCTCTGCCAACTGATATACTTGGCTATTTCCTGTTAGTAAGATGCTTTTCCTGCTTGCGGAATCCTCTTTCCTCCTTAAAGTCACTCACGGGATCACTCCATTTTCACTGCTTTTCCCAATGCTTCCCATGAAGGGAGTGACCCACCTATAGCATCTTATGTACACCCCCCCAAACTATTTTATAATTTTAAAAGTTTGATATTTTATCTTCATCATTAAGCCATAATTCAGAAGACATGTCTTTATGTGTCTTTGGGTCTCCTATACTTGGCAGATGCCTGCTGCATTCTATGTGCTCAGCATTCTTTGTTTAATGATGGAGTACTGTTGTTTATTGTTCTTGTTGCTTTTGAAGACAGGGTCTCCTGGAGCCATTTTGGCTCCAGACTCACTCTTCAGCCTAGGATAGGCTTCACCTCTTGATTTTCCTACCTTAGTCTCCTGAGTTTTGTGATTATAGGTATGAACTACCACTCCTGGCATTCACTGTATATCTTAAATAAGTTCTATCTATTTACATAGCTAGCTCAGGACTATAGAGTTAAGTGATTGGAGACCATGCCTACTTTGTCTGCTTCCAGCTCTCCACTCTAAACCTATCTGCTTCAGCCTGAACAGAAATTGAGGAGGGTGCTAACCTTAAAAACTGTTATGAAGGCTAATACAGTTCCTACAATGCAAAAGCATAGCGCCCAATACTCAAAACTACCGTTGCTTTTGTCTAAACAAGTTCTTTCCTGTGATGTTAGCTTAAGGTTCTATTTCCTTACCTGAAGATTTCTCCTGTGACTAGATCTCTAAAAGAGGTTGGGATTATAATTGATGCCACGATGGCTTGATGAAAATGGCCCCCATAGGCTCATAGAGAGGGTCGTTATTAGGTGGTGTGACCTTGTTGGAGCAGGTGTGGCCTTGTTAGAGCAAGTGTGTCACCGCACATGGGCTTTGAGGTTTAGGAGGCTCAAGCCAGGCCTGTGTCACTCTCTCTGCCTGTTGCTTGACATCTGTTGAACTCTCAGCTCCTTTTCCAGGACCACGTCTGCCTGCGTGCTGCCATGCTTCTTGCCATGACAAGAATGGACTAGATTTCTAAGTCAGCCCCAATTGAATGTTTTCCTTTTTAAGAGTTGCTGTGGTCATGACGTCCCTTTACAACACTAGAAACCCTAACTTAGAAGAAGTTATCATTATATTCTTTTTACTTTTCTTTCTTTTCTTTCTTTCTTTTTTTCTTTCAGAGACGGGATCTCACATAGCTGAAGATTACCTTGAACTTTTCATTCTCCTACTCCCAACTCATCTGTGCTGGGATCTCAGGCTTATGGCCCCATGTCTAATTTACTTGGTGCAGGGGATTACATTCTGGGGCTGAGAGATGCTAGACAAACACACTACCAACTGGGCTCTGGCTTCAGCTCTCTTAACCAGCTCATGGCCCAGGAAGTCGCTCCCTGAGCATCCTTTACTTACTTCCTTGTTGCTACCAGTCCCGCCCTCTACTTTAATTCCAAACTTTTTTTTGGATGAACATCATTATTTTCTATTTAAAATTATATCACCCTTGAGTTAAATAACCTTTATTTCATCCTTTATTTCATGGATGTCTCTCTTATATTTTACATAGAAGACTTCGTGTGAGTTCTGGTCATAACTTGAGCAGCATTTTTTCCTCAATGAGTACATTTTGTAGTGAATTAAAAAATATTTGTTCACTGATTAATTATATGACAGAAAATTAACTATAGTTTAATACAGACTCTTTAAAGGGTCATATATATATATATATATATATATATATATATATATATATATATCCATAAGCAAAAATGCTTATGTTTTCATTTTAATTGGTTATCTATTTATTTATGAAAGCTGTGTGCTTGCAAATCTGAGAGTCGGAGTTAGCAAGGGACATGTTTTCTAGAACATTCCATGTATGTATTCCTAGGGAGTGCACAGCATTCATCTGGAATAAAAACCTTTATTCTTGGAAATTTAATTCAAAAGTCTCCTGTTGGCTGGATTAGAACATGCTATGCTCTCTATGTGTGACTCTACTAAGCACGTTGCTCATGTTGGATGCTGACCCCATTGACAGCGAGCCTTTCACGTGGATGGGACTGCAGAGCTCTGAGTCGTTCCCAGTTGTCATCTCTAACCTGTGCCCATGTGAGAACCTTCCTTTGGTTTGTGGTTATAACCAGAGAGCTCAGAGACTGTTTGTGGTACTTTACCCTATAGACTTTGGAGGTGTGTGAGCCCTAAATAGCCATCTTCTGTCTAAACCCCGCTTGCTCATGTGGCCTGACAGTTGCCTGTACTACTTCCTAGGATTCTAGGGACAGTGCCAGCTTGTAGTTGTGAACAATCGGTTCCTGCCCTCCTTTTAAGGATATGGAGACTGAGTTACACAAAACCAATTCCCGTGGGGTGTCAGATAATTTTGTAAAATGTATTTCCTTGCTTTCCTATTCTGTAGATATGAATTTTGAAGGATAAGGAGGTCATCTAAGCTATACCTCGCAGAAGCAGGAGTCATATCCACTATTGACTCCCGTGTTCTGTGAGCTTTTCACAAAGCAACACTGACTCTCACGACTTCCGGCTCACTCCACATTAGGGAAACAGTAAAAATGTTCCTATAATGGATGCAAGTATGAGGACCTGAGGCTGGTTTCCCAGCACTCCTGTGAAGAACTGGGCAAGGTGGTGTGAGCCTGTTATCCGAGGGCTGGTATACAGGGACAGGAGACCCTGGGCTTACTGGTCAGCCAGTCCAGGTGATGGGTGAGCCCAAGGTTCAGTGAGAAACTGCTCAAGAAACAAGGTGAAGAAGTGATTGGGAAAGACACCCATCATTGACCTCTGGTCTCTAAACACACATATCTGTCTACATACATGTGAATACACACATAGACACACAGACATACAAACACACAGTAACACAGACAAACACACACACACATACACACACACACAAACACACAAGAGGTTGGGAAAGATCACTGGATGGTGATCTTTAGCCTCCACACACAGCACAATCATGAGAGTATTCATGTAAACAGTTTATTTTTATACACATGACTTTTGTTTAATGGCACCTAATCAATAACCAACTCTAAAATCCCCCATCAAAAGAGTTTTGTTTCAGACCTTCATTGGTTTCCTGGAGCATTGTTACAGCCCAAACACAACCTCTCTTGACACCCATGTAGGATTCTACAACTTAAATTTCTGGGATACTGCTCCAGTGATGGCTAGAGAAGTCTCCTGGATGGAGCAGACCCTTTAACGCCCTACTAATCCTACTTGGTTCATAGCCTATCGCAACCTCAAACTACCACCAGGACCCTACTGGCCAGTTTAATAACCTATGTCTTCATTCTTTCTTCCTCTACACTCTGAGGTTCTGGGTCAGGCCTCAAGATCCATCCTGTGTGCCTATGTTGAACTACACTTCAAACATGTCTCTGAGAAAGAACTGTTCTCTTTCTATGGTTATATTCCACTCTGTTTAGAATCTTGTTACAGACCCACGCTATTCAAGGACACTTTATTTTCCTCTCTCTTTCTGTAGATATCAAAGAATATCTGTCTTTGTTTCTTAGGCTTTAAATGTCTTTAGAACACAATTGAAGCTGTAAAATGTCTTTGTATGGTTAGTGCCTAGAAAACTTGTACATAAACTTTTAATAAATGTTGGCTGGAATATTTAATTAACTTCTTCAAAAGGCTTTACAAAGACACAAAACAATTCTTTGCATCTCAGAAGAAATGCTTTTCCCCACAACATGCAGTAAAAAAAAAAAAAGCTGGAGTAAAAATAATATGGTTGTACTGTTGGTGTTTTAAATTTTAGTTTTCAATTTGCTAGGGGCTAGAAGAGGAGAAGATGAAGAGAGATGGAGGATGAAGAAAGGTGGGTCAGGGATGGTTGGTAAGCTGTGGTTTTGAGATGTAAAAAGAGAATGTCAGGAATGAGAGGATTCACTGTGACAGCCACATTTAATTTAATATACAGATCATGCCACTAATGAGCAGCTATGTTATGCTTGTTCATTTTTAGTCTAGAACAAGAGCATACAATGCTCTCAGTGTTAACCCCAGTATTGGAAATTTCAAGAGGGTAGTGTAGAAAAAATGAGATGTTAAGAGAGTATATGCTAAGAGATTGAGAATAGACAAAAATATGGACTTAGTGAAGTCATCTTAAAATTAATTTTGGAATGTTTTATCTCAAGATCATCGAGGGGAATGGTATTTTTCTTTCCAGGTATGTGTTTTTACAAAGTAAGAGGGATAGAGAAATGGGTCAGTGATTGAACACTTGTCGCTCTTACAGAGGTTACAAGTTAAGTTCCCAACACCCAGATGGTGGTTCACAACAACACACGTTATGAAGTTCATAACTTTAGTCCTAGAAGATATGATGCCTTTTTTTCTGAACTCTCAGGGCACCAGGCATGCATGTAGATACACATATGCAGGCAAAACACTCATGCATATAAAATCAAATCAATCATTCTAAATTGATTTTTAAAAGTACGGATAAAAACAAATCAGTGATATTTTCAATCCCTTTCTTTGCTGATGTAATTCATCATTTAGCTAATTTACTAGTGATCAACTTCATGGGAAATCCAGTAGCTCTTCTGCTACCTTTTGCACTCTCATGCACCACATTCGGCTTTCATGAAATATTCCACAAATTCACTGTAATTAACTTAATTAATTGTATTTTATGACTTTGGGTCAGAACACCAGAATCTCTGTGCCAATTTCATTGTTTTTTTTCTGAAGCCTCAAGAGTCTATTTCAGATATTGGCTTTCAGACCTTCCCTTTTGAATCTGCTGCTATTTACTTACTACGTGCCAAAGTCACCATGTCAATGTAATTGAAAACAAGCAAGAAAGAGACTCGATGGCTCAGATGAATGGAAACGGGATCTGGACCCCTCCGCCCACAACCCCCTGGCTGGAGTCCAGGCCTGGCTGATGGGGATGAAAAGTGATTACCACCTGATGGCTGGACAATGGTCTGTGAGAAATGAGCTGGGTATCCCTAGTCTAGCCGCCCATGGACAGGTGTTCACACTGCAGCTTCTAATTCCAGTGACACCAGCCCAGGGACCAAATGAATGCTCATTTGTGATATAAAGGAACAACATGGGCTTCGGTTTTGAACTTTAAAACAAGGGAGTAGGGGATGTGAGTGTGAACATCTAATCAGGCTCTGTATTTTTCACTTTTATGAGTATTGAAATTATAAGTAAAACAGCACATGTGAGACATATTTATATGTTTAATTAAATGTACCATGTATTACCAAGGTAAAAAGCAATATTGGACAGATTAATGTGACTATTTCTTAGCCCTACAATACTTTGTCTTGAACTCCCAACATACCATTCTTGTCTTAAAATTGCTGAAGAATAATAATGAGACTTCACTCCCCACATCTGTTATTAAAATCATAAGAAACAACCAAATTCAATATCAATATTATTATCCCCTCCCGCCAAAGTTGAAGATTATTTTCCTTATTCATCTAGTGAAAGATTTTTTTCCAAACTTTATAAATATTGTTATGTCTCTCCAATGCATTACCTCACAGGTCTCTTCTGAAAGGTATCCAAATTTTACATTAAGGCACTTGTGGGAAAAGAAGAAAAAATAAATGGTTTACTTTAAGTGGGATTTGGAAAGGGTATGATTACGGTCTGAAATGTATCTCACTGACATAGTAAAACTGAACTTCCTAATGGATTCTTAAATTTTGCGTAAGCATTAAATCCATTTATTGAACTCCTTTCTGTGTGTCTAAACCTTACAATGGAGATATGTGTATGTATTTTTCCCTGATGGACTTTCTGCGGGGAAGGACGTCATACATTAGTTGGTCAGGCTGTGCTTGAGAAATGCTGAGAGCACAGAGCCAGGCCAAGCTCAGTGTTAGGAAGGAGTCAAAATATTTTCCTGAGTGAACAATTAAGCATGCGAATGGAGAGAGATTTGCTTGGCAACATAAAGAAGAACTGCTAAAATACACAAAGCCAAGATACCCCTCAGTAACCTCCCAAGTGGAAATGATAGTCCTTACCCACAGTTTTTCCTCTGATCAGGTAACCAGATCTCTCTCTCTCTCTCTCTCTCTCCCTCTCTCTCTCTCTCTCTCTCTCTCCCTCTCCCTCTCCCTCTCCCTCTCCCCCCTCTTTCTCTCTCTCTCTCCCTCCCCCTCCTCTTTTCTCTCTCTCCACTGCATGCAGAAACAGAAACACATGAGATCTTTCACTTTGATGGTGCCAGGCAGACAAATATACAGAGTGCCACACAATGGCAAATTTTAAACTTGAATAGAGAGCTGGGTATTCATTGTTCTCACACAATACCTCCTGGGTGGAAGGAAGGAAACAGACTGTGTTGCTTAATACCCTGAAATGCCCAAGAGAAAGAAAATCAGACAGATTCCCATTTGGGTGGCTCATTAGTTGGGGGTCTCCAGCAGTTTCTTGTGATAAGTCTGTGACAGGCAGTTTTTGCATACCCTACTCCAAGTCTGGAGTCCTAAACCGTCTGTGTTGTCAGTGAATCTGTCTAGCTACGAAGGATCCAGGGTTTATACTCAGGCAGAAAGACATCTCCATGTGAAAGATGCCCAATATGCTGGGGTACAAGAGAGACCATGGAAGGAGGGATGGGGGCATGTACTGTTTCTCTGCTTGAGAAGTGAGATAGAAAAAAGTATTTCTTGAGCTTGTGAAAGTTCTGTGTGTGCTTCTGGCACCGATTCCAATAAGGATAGATTTCCATTTTGGCCCTTGGTCAATAAGAGTAAATAAAGCCATAGGTGGAAGGTAAAGGAGAGTAGAAGCCTTGCAACCTAAAAAGTGCACATGCTACTTGACACTAATAAAGTGAAATGCTTCCTTCCAAGGCTTCTCTCTGGACCTGAAGACAAACTGAAGCAAGACAGGTATGAAGATCTTTCAACAGTTGTGAACATCTCCAACTCTCGTTAGGGCTAGTCTTATCTGTGTATCACAGTGCCAGAGTGTTTGAGGAAGAACATGGATTTGAGCCTTCATAGTCATTTTCCATCTTCCTATTCTGCCCTTGTAATCAAGGTTCTGCATAATCTCCCCCAAGGCTTCATTTTTTTCAGAGGACAGTTGACTCCACAGCATAAGAAAGAATGCCAGTGTTTTTTCTGAATGCCCATTAAATCAACCATTTAAAAAGAGGAATTGGTTATTACCATTTATGCATTCATTTTAAGTAACATGATCTGTAGGATGTGTGTGTGTGTATATGTATGTATGTATGTATGTATGTATTTTGTGTCTATATGTTTGGTGGGTATTGTGTGTGTGTAGTATACATGCCTGTTATTATGGGTATATGTACATATTCATATGTGCTTACATATTACATGGAAGACAGAAGTTGGTCTCGAATGCTTTTTTCTTGATGACTTGGTTAGACTGGCTGGCCAGTGTGCTTCAGAAATCCACCCATTTTTTTCCTGCTGCATTTTTCTGCCCTGGGATTACAGGCATATGCTACTGTGCCAGGCTTTCAAGGTCACAGAGACCCAAATTCAGGTGCTAACGCTTGGATGGCTGGGGCTTCACCAAAGGAGCCATACTCCCAGCCCCTAAACAACATCATTTTTGAGGAATAGTAAACTGAATACTATGCCAGGAGAAACAGGTACATAGAGAATAATGTGCAAAATACATAATGCATAAATGTATAGAAAATGCTCAGAGACAATTTGCAGGATCCTGTTCAGATTTTGATATCAATTTCTTCAAAGAAGAAGAAGAAGAAGAAGAAGAAGAAGAAGAAGAAGAAGAAGAAGAAGAAGAAGAAGAAGAAGAAGAAGAAGAAGAAGAAGCAACTAGAAGTGTAACTTCAGACTAACAAATCCATCTGAAATAGATGGTCTCCAGCATATCAGAAAACCACTGTTAAGTGCACTCCAGGTTTCCAGCTTTAATGAACTCACCCATGCTTGGGTAAGCTTTGGTAATGCAGTTGTCTTTGAACTATTTCTGCTCTGTATGTTACCCCTCACCTACATTGGTATTACTGTATAGGTAACACCAATAAAACTTGTTGGTTCATCAAGTTTGACTTTTTTTGCTATTTTTACTTTGGTCTGTCATTGATCCCTTATCTGGGATAAATATATATTTGTCCATGTCTCACCAGAAATATTGTCACATGGCAAGCCTTTCTGAGAAGGGACACTGTACTATTTCTATAAGATGTACCCATTTGAGAGTTAAGAGTCTGGAATCTATCATTTAAATAAACTCCTTTGTATGTAGTCCCTCAAATACTTCATCTTCTATCCCTTTTCATGCAACTACCATATTTTCAGCTAAATTTGATTTATTCAATTAAAAAGCATTTATAAATCTGGGTAACAACCCAAAATGAAAGAAACCAAGACACTTAGTGCTTCTCCATCTTCCACAACTCCTGAGTAAAAAGCAGTAAGGCCAAGCTACTTTGAGAATATGGAGGGTCTTCACTCCGAGAAAAAGTCCTAAGACTTCTTTGCATTTGAAGACTCATCTTAATCTTGCATCACTGATTTTGGAAGAGCCTCCACACTGGTGGAAAATAAAGAAAATGAGTCAAAGAACTTTACACATCATCAAGCACAATATTATCAAACATTATCTTGCTTGATATTTATTTCCACTACTGTCAAATTCCAGTGGTGTGTAAAGAAGAGGAATGCACACAGGGCAGATAATGATTGTCAGGTATAACAAACACTTTCATAAAATTATAACACCCCCTTTGATGTAATCAAGAAAGGGAGCATAGAGCTGTCCCCTACCCACAATGATACTGACCTTTGCATATGATCATTGTAATCCCTCACTAACAAAGTGGTCTTTTCTGTTTTTCATTGTAAATATGAATTATAAGTGTAGTGATGCATACCTGTAACCCAGTGGTTGGGAGGTAGGGATTGGAAGATGAGAAGCTCAACATTATCTTCAGCTACATAGTGGTTTTGTGGCTACCTTGGGCTATATGAGACTCTGTCACAAATAATCAATTGATCAGTTAATCAAACAAACAAACAGGGTTGGGGAAATAGTTCAGATAGAAAAAAGTGTTCGCTGTGCTACAAGGAACTGAGTTCAGATTTGACAATGCCAAGATAAAAACATCAGGACAATGACTTACATGTACAACCCCTGAGCTGAAGGTGAAGACAGGTGGAATCTTGAAGCTCCTTAGTCAAACTGTTAACCTCAAAGTCCAGCTCTAGGAGAATAATCAAAATAGACACTTGATAGCAACTTCTGGCTTCTCTATGTACACATACACTATCCTAGTTAGATTTCTATTGCTACAATAAACATGATGAGGCAAGCAACTTTGGAGGAAAGAGTTTCTTTCAGCTTTTCCTTATAGTCCCTCATGAAGGGAAGACAGGAACATAAAGGCAGAAACTGAAGTAGAGACCATGGAGGAACACTACTTACATGGGCTTGCTCTCCATGGCTTTCTCAGCTTGCTTTCGTATGCAACCCATGACCAACTGTCAAGAGGTGGAAATGCTCACCATTGTCTGGACTCTTCTACCTCAGCCAAGAATTCAGAAAAATACTCCATAAACTTTCTCACGGGCAGATATGATGGTTGTCATTTTCTCATTTGGGGATTCTAGCTTGTGTCAAGTTGGCAAAAATCTAACCAGGATGTACATCCTTGTTTGCTTATATGCATACACATGTTCATACACACACACACACACACACACATGCTCACACATACACACACACAAACACACAACACACTAAATAAAATAAAAGGTTATGATGGAATAGCTTCTGATTCTTTAATTTTATATTTTAATCTATTCATTTGTTTAACTGTTTTCTCCATGAACATATTCTTTCCTGTAACCCACTCTGTGCCCTGCACTTGCTATCTGTTGGACCTCCCTGCTCATGAATGGCAAAGAACATGTTTAGTTAAAACTCCAGGGGTCTGTTTGCTGAAGACAAATTTGAGGGCCTGTAATGGGCTATGGTGGCATGAAGAAGGCTGGATAGGTCAGAAGGCCAGTCAAAGACAGTTGGGAAGTCTCCTAACATCCTCGTCAGGTGGAATTTAACTCTTCATGGCTGTTTCAGGCACACAGAAGCAGCACATGCTGGGAACTGACAAGTGGGGAATGTGCCTTCAAGGGGTACCTGGGTCATTCCTAAATGTGGGCAGTTGTCAAACAAACCACCCAGGAATGAAAGTAATGGTTCCTGGAGCAAGTGGTCGACCTTCCTCCCTGTCGTAGCCAAGAGCACAGCCAGTATGCTTGTTTCAAAATTATACATATATGTACATATGCATATACATATATATACATATTCATATGAATACACACATGTGGGTGTGGGTGTGTGTGCGTGCACTCATGTGTGTGTACCTTGAAGAACACACACACCTGCTATAAGGAATGTGTGCATGTAGAGGTGAGAGGAAACTTTATGGGCTGTGTTCTCTCCTTTCACTCTGTAGGTCCCAGTGGCCCACATCTTCAGCCCTGGCAGTAAACACCTTCTTTTTTATAAGTGTAACTTAATTGCTATTGAAACCCTGTTGGAAATTTACCTAATGATTGATTCATCATGCCTACCTTCTCTGGCTCCTCCTGTGTTCTCCATAATTCACTCTTTCTCAACCCCTTTGTCAGAAGCAACATACAAAGGACATGCATCTGTCATGGTGGTCAGAAGCTCTTTGCCCACGGGAGCCAGTCCTGACAAATGGGAATCAGAAAGGGCTAGATGAGGACCCAAACGAAGGAGAGATAAGTAGCTGAGGGAAACTGTGAATCTACACTACTCTTGCAGCAGCAGCAGCAGCAACAACAGCAGCAACAACAACAACAACAACAATAGCAACAGCAACAGCAACAACAAGATCTGGGTAAGACTTCTGAAAGAATCCTGTTCCTTGGTGTAGTTTTTAAAAAGTGATGAAAAAATGCATTTGCAATGAAATTCCCCACCCCCCCCCAAACCCCAGCAAACATTGTTTTAGTTGTTTGGATAGATACTTGGGCTCTAGTAAACAGATCTATGGCACCTTAGAGGCTGTCATAGGGTTAAGTGAAATTACAATGGAAGCCAGAGACATAATAAAAAATGTAATCACTGGTTTCATCAGAGGTTACATAATTCATAAATAGGAAGTGATTAAGGGCAATATCAGCAAAGAATATCCCTCATGGTGTGTCTCATAAAAAAATCATCCTATAAAAGTTATAGAGTTTAAAATTACAATGACTTCTTTTAAGAGCGATGTGTAGCGCTATCTATACCATTTAGGGCCAGCTCATTACAAACTTGCTTACAAATGTGGATTTCCCACCAATCAACAGTTGTGCCTAGCACAGTCACAGCATGCCTCTGTGTGTATGTGTGTATGTGTTCAGTGTGTGGTGTATATGTGTGTGTGGTACATGGACATTAGTGTAGAGATATACTCATCCATGTGCATACGTGTGGAAACCAGAGGAGGACACCAGATGTCTTCCTTTCTACCTTTCTGTCTTGAAACCAGGCACCTTAGAGGCTGTCTCACTGACTGAAGTGGAAGCTGGCTGTTTCAGCTGGGCTGTTGGGCCAGCAAGCTCTGTCTTGATTCTCTTGATTCTCCAGTGCTGGGATTACACCACTCCAAGTCAGGCCTGGCTTTGAAAGTGGGTCCTGGATATTCCAATTTGGGTACTCATGCTTGACAAACAAGCACCATTCCTCACACAACCATCTCCAGAGCACCCTGGCCCTTTTCTAATAGATTGACTATCACGATGGAGTCTGGCTTTGAACTTGTGATCATCTTGCCTCAGATGATTCTATTTCATCCCCCCGCCACCAGCTCTCTTTCTCTTTTGTGTGTGTGTGTGTGTGTGTGTGTGTGTGTGTGTGTCTGTGTGAGTGTATGTCTTTGAGTGTGTTGCATATATGAGTGTGTGCATGTCTGTGTGTGTTGTGTATTTGTCTCTGTCTCTGTTGCTATCTCTGTCTGTCTTTTTGTGTCATCTCTGTCTCTCCTCTGTCTCTCTTCTCTGTCTCTCTCTGTTTCTTTCTGTTTCTGTCTCTCTCTGTCTCTGTCTGTCTCTCTGTCTGTCTCTCTGTCTGTCTCTGTCTCTGTCTCTCTCTGTCTCTCTGTCTCTCTCTGTCTCTCTCTGTCTCTCTGTCTCTCTCTCTCTCTCTCTCTCTCTCTGTCTCTCTCTGTAGGTTCAATAATTACTCTGGGGAATTGGTGTTTCCCTTCCACTGTGGGTCTCAAGCATCAACTTGGTCAACGGGTTTGCCTGCCAATCACCTTTACCTATGGAGCCATCCAGTTGGCTCTAAGGCTATCTTCTTTTATATTGAAAATAAAGCACATGCCTCATCTTCCAGCACCAGAGACATGATATAGCAATGTGACTTCATGGGCACATGTGGGTAGTAAATGGCTTCTGAAAAGTAAAAGTTTTTTTTTTTTTTTTTTTTTTTTTTTAAACAGCAACGTGAAGCTGGGTTTCAAATGCTAGCCAGGGAAATGGTTTGGCTCCCTGGGGGTCATAGCAGATTCTGTGTTGAGATGGGCAGAGAGAGCTCCTTTGCCTGCCTCTCCATTTGGAAGGGCATTTATATGTAAAGAGATTAGTATAATGTCTAAAAGTGGCATAACCTGCGGCAATTAAGCATAGTCCCAAACCACACACAATTCAACAATGTGTTCTCTTACCAAGCCCGGGTATCTTTCTCAATTGTGTTAAGCAATAATTCATTCCCTTATTGTTTCCTGAGAGCAATTACTTCCTATAGCAACTATATTGCACCAAAAGAGGCATCTGGAGTAGGTCTGTACTTCAACCTTGTGGGAGGAATGCGAAAGTAAGCAGAATTCAGGAATGTTACAGGAAACGGATGAAAATTGAAAAGCAAGATACAAAAGGGGAGGAAGCCATACATCATCACTCGAAGTAGACATGTGTCAGGGTAGCCTTAGCTGGGAGTTCTACCATGCTGTATGCTGTAGCGAGGAATACTGCCAGCGCTTGGATTTGGAAACCGGCTCTACCCCTGTCTTGAATGGCTGGTGGACACATTGGTTTTGCTTATGTAAGTCTTTGTTTTCCTCTGACTACCAGGAACCTGACATTTTCCCACTCGCTATACTTCTGTACCTATTGTCCTGCAATGCCAGGTTCCGCTGAGTGGTTGACAAGTTGGCCTTGTGAGTGAAAGCGTCTTATTGACCATCTGACTTGTCCTTTTCCCCCGCGTGCCTTCTGCATTGAATTCAATCCTTTTTTTTCCTGGCCAATTCTGTTCAAGTCTAATACCTCCAGGAAGTCAGTGAAGCAAACTTGGCCTAGTTGGGTGGACTGGACTTAGTGGTGAGTCAGGAAAATTCTAGTGTGGATGAGAGTCACAGGGGTTGGCAGGAGACAGAGTTCCTTGGTAGCAATTCCAGCTCCTCCGAAAGCTTGCTGTGCGACTTTTTGGGTAAGTCATAACCTTTCTGTTTTTAGTCCCCTGAGAAGCACAGATAAAGCCCCAGTGCTTTTCATCCATCTACTTCAGGGAAATTGCATGAAGGTTAGTTAATTAATTGTCAAGACTGCTGCATATAGGGTGTGTTAAGAAAATGTCAAAAACATTAAAAAGAATGGTCAAACGGAGCAGAGTGGAAGACGGAAGGAATTGCAGGCTAATTGCTAATTTTTCAATGTCTTTACAGTTCTAGGGCAGCTGTCAGGTACAGCTTCCAAATTTGATTGCTCTAAAATTATTTAGATGTCAGTTTGGTTATTTTTAGCTTCATTTCTTTCTATAGGTTCTACATAGGAGTCTGATGGTATAATAATTATATATTTAAACCTCCACCAAAAAAGCAAGCTTTAGTGGGAATTTTGCTTATAAATATGATGTTTATCTTGCTTATCTACTTTGTTTGGTTTCAAGCTAGGGGTCTCATTCTGTAATTCAGATTATCCTGGAACTCACTATGCAGTCCAGGCTGACCTTGAACTCAGGACAATTGCTCACTTTGCCTAACTCCCAAGTTTGTCGAGATCACAGGCATCCACTTCTAGGCCCAGCTTCCAGTTTACTCTGTCTTTAAGATGCAGTTAATTAATGTCCCTGTAAAGGAAAAGATGCAGTTATTTTCAATAGTGGGAAATAGTGACAGGTGCGCTCATGGGCCAGACATCACAGATGTGCTCTTGAGAGATATTGAACTATAAACAGTTCCTGCCATACTAATATCAGGCTTTGTGGGACTGTACTACCTGACAATGGACTCACAAAATATATAATAAAGTGATCAAGCTCAACACTAGTGACTCAAATGTCAGCTGAGCCGATGATTCTGGAGTTTCATCATTAGAAGATCAAATAGGCCTGCTTCTAGGTTAGCCCTAGGCACCCGGATGCTCAGTAGAGTGGAGACACAGGGTAGACGGATATAGGGATGCACAATAATATAGTAACTGCTAGAACAACTACTTTTCATGTTTGGACAGGTTTTGTTGAACTAGGAAAATCACAGAAGGAAAAACTGTGTCTGTTCAAGTTTATCTTCTCTGCCTGCTGGTTTACTTTGCTCATTTAGACAAGTGTGTGTGTGTGTGTGTGTGTGTGTGTGTCTGTATGTGTGTGTTGAGAGGGGCTGGGGACCAGAAATCTGTCCTCTTTACAACATGTTAAAGGACTAAATTTTGAATGTAGTGGCACATGCCTGCAACTCCAGCAGCTGAGGCATGCAGAGCCTGAATTTACAGCCAACCTGGGCTCTAGAGCAAGACCCTGTGCCAACCCTCTGTGAACTGGATTAGAAGGATCACTGCTTCCTACAGCCAGGGAGTCTTCAGCTGCTCTGGGAGCATGACTGTGACACAGTGGCTTAGTAGTTTAACTACAGAGAGACACGTCCCTGACTCTGACAGGACATGGGAGTTCATGAACAATGAGAAGAGGGGCTTGGGAGATGGCTCCGTTTGTAAAGTGTTTTCCATGAGAACACGAGGGCCTGAGCTCAGAGCCCTCAGCGTCCACTTGAAAAGTTCTCATGCTGCAGGCAGGCATGTCCATAACACTGGCACTAGGGTCAGGGTAGAAAGACATGGAATCCTACAGCTCATTGGCCAGCTAGTCTATGTGGAATAAAAATGATGGGGAATAAGCAAGGACAACTGATGCATTCTCTCTCTCTCTCTCTCTCTCTCTCTCTCTCTCTCTCTCTCTCTCTCTCTCTCTCTCTCATAAAGGGCAAAAAGTGAAGACCAAACTTTTTACCAAAGAGTTGGGGGGTAGTAAAGAAAATCTGCAGAAAGCATAACTTTCTAGAGACTCATAGAACAAAATCAGTTTATAGACTGTCAACAAGCTTTAAGTAACGAAAGCTTAAAGTAAGAGCATATTTGGACAGTAGAGTTGTTTTCTTCCTTCCTCTCTTCCTTCGAGGCCCACCACCTTGTTAAGGGATCAAGGAGGACTCATACCCCAGGCTGACAGCGTGGGTGGCATGCATCAAAGTTAAGACCAAAATAACAACATACATACATACACACACACACACACCCCACTCCGGGAGACATTTCTTCTCATCACATACGTGTTGTGGAAAATGTCTGCGGGGGAGAAGGGGTTGGCTACCTGCTTGGATCTCAAGTGTAAGGTAGAGCAGCCAGGGCGTCCCACATGCTGGGCTATTTATAGCTTCAGTGGTGAAAAAAAAAAATTAAAAGAAAAAAAAAAAAACAACAAAAAAACCCAAACCTAAATGCTACCTGCTGTTCCCAACCGAAGCTCACAGACAACGGATAAGACCTCCTTTTGGTTGCCTTTGTAGTTGTAACTGACACACATTCAAAAATGATGACTTGGCTGCAGGCCCCCTCTCTACCCCCTCTAGCAGGTGAGAGTCAGGGCAACGCCCTCCTCTTCCTCTGCAGGAAACTCACTTGTTAGGCCCTTCCCAGACCATGTGAAAAACATTGGGCTTTATTTTTTATTTTATTTTTCTTTTAAAGAAAAAAAATCTATGCCTGCTGCTCACACAAATCTGTAATCCCAGCCACTGAGTCAGGAGGTTTGCAAGCTGGAGACCTGCCTGAACTGTGCACTGTGTTCAAAGGCTAGCCTGGGCAATGTAGCAAGTTCTAAGAGTACCTTATCTCAAAATAAAGAGTGAAAAGAGGGCTGGAGGTGTAGTGTAGCCATAGAACGATAACCCTAGTCCTACATAGAAAAAAACCCAAAAAACCTTGAATTTCTTTTGGGAAAAAAGTTTGTGATTTACACTTGGGATAGGAAGAACAACATCAACCAACCAACCACACACACACACACACACACACACACACACACACAAACATACACTGTCCCCCCAGAGCTTGCAGAGACTAAACCACCAACCAAAGAGTACACATGGAGGGACTCATGGCCCCAGCCACATATGTAGCAGAGGATAGCCTTATCTGGCATCAATGGGAGGAGAGTCCCTTGGTCCTGTGAAGGCTTGATGCCCAAGTGTAGGGGAATGCCAGGGCGGGAAGGCAGGAGTGGGTGGGTGGGTGGGGGAACACCCTCATAAAAGCTGGGGGTGGGGTGGGGGGATGGGATAGGGGATTTGTGGAGGGGAAGCTGGGAAAGAGGATAACATTTGAAATGCAAACAAATAAAATATCTAATAAAAAATATCATCTAAAACCATACTAAAGTCCTAATGCAAACTATTTGTCTTTGTGATCTTCCGTGTGCTTATGTGCAACACACACACACACACACACACACACACACACACACACACACACACACCGGTGAGTAGAGACAGAAGTAGAGAGAGATTGGAGATCCACAAACAGCATGCCTTCTAAACAAGCTCGAATTGTTGACAGCTGTGAACCCAGCCCTGTCCAGAAGTTCACCTCCAGGAGCAGGGCAGCTGTTGTGGACCCCAGCAACTGGACTTACTAGAAACACCATCGAGGTCGCGCTTCCTAAGGCAGTCTACAACAAAATAACCCACTGCTGTCACACACTCTCGGTATCTTTTGACAAGCGCTTATGATCTTTGTAAAAGGAAAACCTCTTCAGAGCCAGGACCCTGGTGGCGAAGGTGAAGGGTGGTGTAGGGCGGGGCATGGTCCCCGGAGGCTGGGCTGGCAGCGCCCCAGGCAGCTCTCTGGGTAAGCAGGAAGCTGCGGCCTGGCTGAGTCGCTGAAAAGCCACTGGAGCTAATAGATTGTGGTCATGAGGAGAGCGGCAGCATCTCGGTAGTGATGGGAACACTCAAAAGCATCATCAAAACAGTTGCAGAAACGTGCTGAGCTCTGCAGTCCTGAGCCGCGGCCTTCACCAGCCGCCTTGGAGTTGGTTGGAAGCAGCTGCAGTCTGGTACTTGCATCTGGCCTTATAGCTTGAGGGTGCCAAGAGCCACAGTTAAGAGGGTGCAAAAAGGAACCCACACACTGCTGGCTGTGGGCAGAGATTCCTGCATGTTCTAATGCCCTCCTCACTCATTCTGGTTGGTCAATGTTAGCTTTTAGCTTGCTACTCTCCCACCTCGGTCTCTGTCGCTAAGGGTTTGAATGTCACTTCAGGTGCCTGAGCATCCACATGGGAATGTTTCTCTGAACAAGTTCCCTGATGGATACGATGGGTTTCTGTGTTCTTGATTCAAACCCTCCCTGATTCAACATGTCTCCTTCATTTCCTTACGGTTAGAATTAGTCTCCTGCTTAAAGGGCTCCAGAAAGCACCTGGTCAAGCTTGAGTGTGATCCTGAGCGAAGACAAGAAGACTGGCTGTGAGGACTCGGAGCAAGGTAGCTGCTACTTCACTGGTACCTGGGCGGTCCCCACCTCCCTGAGGTCAACTCAAAGCCATTTGTACTACTGCCCATCTGTAATCCCAGCTTTTAGGAGGCTGAGGCAGGAGGATCAGAAGGTTTTCCTCAGCTATATTGGGATTTTTCAGTCTAGCTCTTTATTATTTTTGTTATGAATTGTATTATTTTATCTTTTAACTGTGTTTAAATAAATTCATCACCCAACACCATCTTTTATGTCAACAGTTTAGTGGTTCGAAATACATCAAAATGTTGAAAGGGAGGATTAATTTGTCTCTTATACCCATCTCCCTCATCCCCATCTTCTCTCTCATCCTCTTTCCCTTTTCCCCTTCCCTTCTCCCACTCTTCCATTCCTCCTCCTCCTCTTCCTCCTCTTTCTTTCTTTCTTTCTTTCTTTCTTTCTTTCTTTCTTTCTTTCTTTCTCTCTCTCTCTCTCTCTCTCTCTC
>NC_034605.1:6739872-6747328 GCF_900095145.1 Mus pahari | reverse complement strand
TCTCTCTCTCTCTCTCTCTCTCTCTCTCTCTCTCTCTCTCTCTCTCTCTTTCTCTCTTTTTTGAAAAGGGGACTTAAGGAGCTCAGGCTGGCTTCAAACTGTGTAGCTAATGCTGGTCTTGAACTCCTGTCCCCGTCCCCAGTGCAGAGTGCTGGAGGCATGCTCCATCATGTTTGGCTATGTGGAGGTTTCTTTAAATAGCAGTTTCTGAATGTGTTTAGTTTTACTCTATAGCCCATAATCCCTCCCCAAAATAACTACAGTGCAATGTGCCTTTGGTGTGTATTCTTTCAAGTTTGGCTCTGTACCTTCCACTTCCTCTCTGCCCACCCAAACCTGGATCTTTTAGTTTTGCAAACTGCCTTTCTATTTTTATCTGCCCTACGATTTTATCTATGTTCCTGAAAGGACTCTTGATAAATCCCATTGGTTTGCAGTATGCACAGGGTAGCATAGGATTCTTCTTTCTGTCAGTATCTTGGGTCTTTTCAAATGCAAGGAATTTCAAATATGGATATTTTGTGTCAAGAAGAGGGAAGAAAATGAGGAGCCAACTCTGATCCTCTCTGAAATCGAGTTAGAGCTCAGAAGACAACGACACCCTACCCTATGCTCCTGATGCCACGGTGACCTGCAGGACTCATCTGAAGTAGTCACTTTATGACCATGTGGAGCTTTGCTCTTTACTCTGGAATATCCGAGTGGAGGAAGGAAGAGGAGATGAAGGAATCAGGGCTATGACATAGCAGATGGCAGCATCATTTGCAGGTGTATGAATTTGACTTTATGGAAGATTTCTGAATATAGTTGAAATGAGTTGGATCTTTTAGGCTCGAGCAGGCATTAACCATTCTCTTGTCTAAATTATACATACATATGCATATATATGTATATGTGTATGTACATGTGTGTGTGTGCATGTATGTATATATTAATATGATGTATATATGTTATGGAGACCCAGGGGCTGACGAGTTCATAAGAGAGAGCCAGAATCTCTACTCCTGCAAGGCAGACTTCCTCTTTCTCTCCCTCTCTGCCTGCCATGTTTATTGAGCACTTACTATGTGCCAGCCATTCTTCTTTTCAGGCTCTGGAATAACAAAAAGCCGACTTCCATTTAGCTTACTGTATACCACACACTGGTCTGATCATCTTTCTTGTATTGACATACTTAACCATGTTGACAGTCAACCTCAATTGATAAAATCTAGAATCACCAGGAAAATAACCTCTGGGCACATCTGTGGGAGATTATCTTGATTTTGTTAATTGAAGAAGGAAGACCAGCCCATTGTGGGTGGCACCATTCCCTGGGCTAGGATCCTGGGTTGTATCAAAGATAGGAATTGAGCTGAGCATATTTATTGCATTGTAATAGCCTTGACTGAGGATGCCACATGAGCCTGCTGAGTGACTTCCCTCTCTGTGTAGGACCTTGAACTGTGAACCAAAATAAGAACATTCCCCCGAAGTTGATTATTTATTTATTTATTTATTTAATGTATATGAGTACACTGTCTCTGTCTTCAGACACACCAGAAGAGGGCATCAGATCCTATCACAAATGGTTATGAGCCACCATGTAGTTGCTGGGAATTGAACTCAGGACCTCTGGGAGAGCAACCAGTGCTCTTAACCACTGAACCATCTCTCCAGCTCCCTCATTTTTTTTTTTTAAACAAAAGTAACTAAAAGACTTTCCAGAAACTTCTATGGTATTATCCACATTTTACATTGAAGCATGGGACACAGCAAGGAAGAATTAAAATCTGGATTCAAATTCCACAGCCTAACTCAGAAGATCATACTCTTAGTAAATATTGTTTATATTTATATTCAGACTGAACTGTGTATTTATTCATTCTTATAGCTAAGGTTAAACAAGGCTCCCTCAAACTTTTCTTTGTTCTTCCGACTGGCTGAAAACTTGTGATCTTTATTTATAATGGGTTTACAGATTTGCCCTGGCTATAAATTTTTTATATTCTATCTCACTAATGTGTGTGTGTGTGTGTGTGTGTGTGTGAGCACATGCGTGCACTCATGTGCAGGTGCATGCATATGTGTAGTGTGTGTGTATGTACCTGCATGTGGAGGTCAGAGAACAGCTTCGGCAGTTGGTCCTCAGGAATCAACCATTTTTATTTCGAGGCCATTATTAGGTTGACTACTTGCTGACAAGTGGTCAGGCTGTCTGGTTCATGTAAGCCTCAGGAGTCTGCCTGTCTCTCCTTCCTTCCTTCACTAGAAGAATGCATGTCTCCATATCTGGTCTTAAAAAAAAAAAAAAAAAAGGTGGGTTCTGGGAATCAAACTGAGGTCCTCAGGCTTGCAAAGCCTTTGTCAGCTGGCCCAGCTTTCTATTTTCCCAGCCGCTGACATCAGTCAGTTTGCCTTGAAAGAGACTCAGGCTGGGTTAAGCCAGCTATTTATGATAGCTATTTCTTGTTAAAGCCCGTGTGTCCTAGCAGACAGTGTATTTTAGATCTCAATTACCTTCGTTGGCGTTTTCATACACTTCCCCTGAGTTTCAGTCTTGACTTTTGGACTGTACAACATTATCTCTGCTTTGAAGATGTGCATACACATCCTGTGCATACAGCCCTGGCTGTCCTGGAACTCACTCTGTAGACCGGGCTGGCCTCAAACTCAGAAATCCACCTGCTTCTGCCTCCCAAGTGCTGGGATTAAAGGCGTGCGCCACTACCACCCGGCTGACTCTGAGATTCTTAAAGCACTATTGACTTCCTGGAAACATCTTGGTAATTTCTACGCAGGTCTCTTATGACCTTTCCCTTCCTTCTCATTTCCTTCTGGTTATTTCTCCTCTGAGGCAATTTTCAGGAAAAAAAATAAACATGTTTGAACTTTCTTTTGTTCTCCAAACTCAGAACAGTTTTATTAAGTCTCCAGGAAAAGGTGTATATCCATATGTTATTTTTTAATAAAAGCAATACTTAGGGTGGTAGAGGACGATCAAGAGTTTAAGACTAGCTTTGGCTACATGGTGAGGCTAGCCTGCCTGGACTATTTGGGGTCCTATGTCAACAAAAAATACTTTTGACGTAAATACAGTAGTCTTGGAACTCCTGTTTTTAGAAAGAAAATACCAATGAGAAGGTCAAAGAACGTTGGCCACTGAGCTCTTTGTCTTCTTGGGGCATGCATGAGAAATGGCAAAATGGAGATAAACCTTTTATTCAGAAACTACATGTCTCACTGGCTGGGACAACTGAAAGTTTTAACATAGTTCATACCAGCACTTAGAAGGGCAGGTCCTGTGGAGAGGCTGACCCAAGGGAGGTGCTGGCCTGGTCTGCATTTTTTTAATCCCAGTGTTGACTTCTGGTTGCAGTGCACCTCTGAACATGTTGTCACCTATGACCTCTTGGCAGAAAAGTATACCTGTTTGAGAACCATCTATTCCACTTTACAACAGTAAGAGCTCTGGCCTTTGACATTAAATAAACAGGGCCAAGCCCAGCTCTCCTGGAATAGTAGGACCTCAGATTGTGTCCTGGATCCTTCAACTAAGCTGAGTTCAGTTCTAAAAATCCAAAGCTCCAGAGATAGCTCTAAGTGGGTGTCAGTGTTCTGTCTACTATACTTATCACCTGTACAAAAATTCATTACTTTATCTTTAAAGAAAAAATAAAGAAAAGGAAAGGAAAGGAAAGGAAAAAGGAAAGGAAAAAGGAAAGGAAAGGAAAGGAAAGGAAAGGAAAGGAAAGGAAAGGAAAGGAAAGGAAAGGAAAGGAAAGGAAAGGAAAGAAAAGGCTACAGTGTGGTGGCCCACTACAAAAATCTCATCCCTTGGAATACTGAGGCAGGAGAATTGCTATGAATCAAGGCTAGCTTGGGCTGCATAGTAAATTCCTGGTCATCCTGGGTTACAGAGTCTCAACACACACACACACACACACACACACACACACACACACACACACACACACACGCACGCGCGCGCGCAAACACATGCACAAATACCAACACACTAATGATGATGATTATGATGATGATTATAGTAATAATTTTATTTAAAACATTTTGGGAGAATGTCACATTGTATGAAATGTACCCTACAGGATTGCTCATTATAGGTATTGTCTTGTAAGCAGACTTTTAGAGTCTTCTCATCTTGCCTTAACTGAAAGTCTGTACCTTCTAAACAACTCCCACTTGCTCCTTCTCCCCAACTGGCAACTGTCTTCCTCTGTGCTCTTCCATGGGTTTGATTGCTTTTGATTACTCATGGGAAGTAAGACTGAGGTTCTTAAAAAAACTAGTGAATGAATGAATGAATGAATGAACGAATGAACAGAGAACTAGAAGAGCTAGGAGAACTAAAATGAAAAGGAATGGAGAAGAGAAACCCAGATGTGGGCGTGTGTACTGGCTAGCTTTGTGTCAACTTGACACAGCTGGAGTTATCACAGAGAAAGGAGCTTCAGTTGTGGAAATGCCCCCATGAGATCCAGCTGTGGGGCATTTTCTCAATTAGTGATCAAGGGGGAAGGGCCCCTTGTGGGTGGGACCACCTCTGGGCTGGCAGTCTTGGATTCTATAAGAGAGCAGACTGAGCAAGCCAGGGGAGGCAAGCCAGTAAAGAACATCCCTCCATGGCTTCTGCATCAGCTCCTGCTTTCTGACCTGCTTGAGTTCCAGTCCTGCATCCTTTGGTGATCAAAAGCAGTATGGAAATGTAAGCCAAATAAACCCTTTCCTCCCCAACTTGCTTCTTGGTCATGATGTTTGTGCAGGAATAGAAACCCTGACTAAGACAACGTGTTTGCTGAGGAATTGAACTCCACAGTCATGAATGGTCCCATCTACAATCATGCTCACCTTTGGTGGGTTTCAAGTGACCTGTGGGAGGGGCTCCCAGGTTCAAATTCATGGGGATGAACAACTTCATAGTTTGGACTCCACCGAGTGAAGCCTCCTTAGCTTATTTGATGAAGGCAAGTGACAAACAAGGGGGTGTGATTGCACGCAGCAAGGACTGGAATGTGACCTGTCACTGACAACGGAAGTCACATTTTATAAATGAGTGATCCTTTAAGTATCTTCCCAAAGATCATCAAAGGGTTCTTAAAGAACATTTGCTGCTGTTGCACCAAAGCCATGGTTAGCAGGTCAGTTTTGAGGGCTAATGGTCCAAAGCTAGACAGTCCTGTGGGGTAAGTGCTGTATCCCTGCTTTTGAAGTGTAACCTTCATAGGGAGACCCCCCCTCCCACACCTCCCATCCCCTTTTTTGTTAGTAGAAGCAAGTAGAAGTTCCATTTGTAAAAGTACAAGAGAAAGGGTTTTGCTCTCTTTCCTCTGACCAGTTCCTTCCAAAGAACATGGAGTGTGAGCTGTTTGAGTATAGGGCTCTTGCTCACCCAACTAGAGCAGCAGTGGCAGCGATGTCTGGGGTGGCAGCCGCAGCTGCAGCCTCAGTAGCAGCAGCAGCAGCAGCAGCAGCTGCCTCAGCAACAGCATCATCATCAGCAGCAGCAGCATCATCTTACTTCTAACTTCTTACTTCTTTTAAGTTGTCGTATCAGGAAGAGACCTTTGACTTTTATTGCTTCTTTCCATTTCTAAGTTTTCTCTTTAATTTCCTTAGAGTCATTTTCAGAGTCCTGAATTACTAGTCGATCCTTTCAAGTTCATTTGCCACTCCCTGTTTAGAACAGAAGTCTTCTAAGCAGTACAAGAGGGCTGCTAGTCTATGCCCATTGCCTAGCTGGCTGTGTGGTTTTGGACAAGTGAGTCTAGTTTTCTAGCCCTCTTGTTGTTTCATCTCTGAACTATGAGTGTTAGGCAAGAATGACCATGTCCAGGTTCTTGAGAAATGAAAAAAAAAAAAACCCTTAGGATGTTGGGGGCTGAGTGTCAGGGCTGGCCTTCGGCTTTCACCTAGTAACCAAGACACAAGAATCACAAGACTGTATTTCACCAACTGGAACTCAAAGGTAAGCTCGGAGGAGAAGAATCTTGGCAAGTGGGTAAGAGTGATGGAGTTCTTGAGAGGACCATATTCTAACTCTGAGTATCATAGACAGTATTTTAACATCACCAGCTAAAACATGTGTTATTCATGAGTCTATAAAATAACCATTGATCATGTTGAAATCTAGATGTACCTGTCCTGAAATGTCTTGGAGAGGGAGGGAATCACTCAGTGTGAACAACCAAAAGTTTTCTCTGTAATTAAAAGCCTCTCCTCAACATGAAGGAGAAGCATTGAGGTGGAGTCTCCCACCTGTTGCTATCAGCTGCCTGGAGCCCACGTTAGATCTAGAACAGATTATGGATGTTTCTGGATTTAGGCTAATTTCACCCGATTTCCTTAGGAAACCAATACAAGACCCATCATTCTGCCTTACTTGGAGGGGAAAGGGAGAGGTGGTGAGGTGCAGTGACAAGTAATACATTGTTGCCATTCTTAGGTGCTGGCTTATGAAAATATCCTACTTATCATTTGCTATTCTGTCAAAGCCACGGTTCAGCTTTCCACAATGTAGTTGGGTTGCTGTGTGGAATGTGGTGGCTGGGTAGACTTCTCAGTTCACGGAGTCTTCTGGTTAAAAGCGTGGGTGATACCGAGAAAAGGGATGACCCGTTTAATCCTCTGGCCTCAAGCTGAGCATGGCAGCTAGGACATCATTAACTTGGAAGCCTTGAGAACCTCTGGAAACAGATGGTTTGCTATTTCATTGGGGGGTGGGATTGGCTTCACATTCAGTTCTCTGAGAGAGGGACCATGGTGAATAGCCTAACAGTGGGGTTGGCTTCTGATTTCAAACCACAGCTCACAAACCTGATCGTCTGCTCTCTCTTCATAAAGCAGATGTAGCGCCACAAAAGGAGCTGTGAGTGTGAAATTATTAATTTATGTAATTGCTCAACACAGGTTAGATCCTTCACTCTCTCTTTAATAGAAGAGATGGATTGGTCAAAAAGAATCATGGTTTAGGAACCTAGCACTCAGATATTCTGTTCTTGAAATTGAAACAATAAAGCATTTGATGTTGCTCTGAATTCCTATCACAGGTCTTGAATGGGATATCATAGCTCTGCCACTTCATTGGATTTCTGGGTTAGCTAGCTTCCTCAGTTTCCAGAATGACTCTTTCAAATGCTCTCTACCATTTAAACATCTGACCCCTTTTCTGACCCTTCTTGCTTCATCTATCCCAGCTGAATACCTCGTCTCCTATGTCATAAATAAAACAAAAGCTATCAGATGGGAGCTCCTTCAACCTTCAGGTATTCCAGACATGGAAAATGTGGTGGCTTTTCTGGTTGTTTGCTTGTTTTGGCCCCTTACCCACAACTTCTTCCTTCTTTCTGTTCCTTGGAGTTAGCCCTTCAATATCTCTGTCTTTATTTCACATACAACTGCTTCCCATCCTTTTGGGAAAGTGACATTCTTTTTTTTTTTTTTTTTTTTTGGTTTTTCG
>NC_034605.1:6725545-6739811 GCF_900095145.1 Mus pahari | reverse complement strand
GAACTCACTCTGTAGACCAGGCTGGCCTCGAACTCAGAAATTCACCTGCCTCTGCCTCCCAAGTGCTGGGATTAAAGGCATGCGCCACCACGCCCGGCTGGAAAGTGACATTCTTGATGGCCCCTTTTATCTTGTTATATACCAAGGATCTCCATATCCAAAAGGCTCTTTCTAATTTTCCAGTACACTTGCTTCCTTTGAGGTTTCAAACTCCTTTGCTTGAGTTTCTTTACTCTCCATGGCATTTTCTTTAAAAAGTTATTTGTCTTTATTGCTACTGTTTCTTTTTCTCTTACTCAGCCAGGAAAATCCTATTGCTTTCTTGGCTCATTTTTTTTTTTTTAAACTTCCCAGCTATCACTGCATGGTGAAAGCCAATGGCTCTTGTTTTTATTTTTTGATCGCTTTGCTCTTTGCTCATCTGCTCTTTTTCCTAGCTTCCTTGTTTTCTTGTCTCTTCTTGACTCTTCTCATATGGTCTGCACTGTCACACCCTTTTGATTAAATCTCTGGATCTCATGGGTCTGTCCCTTGCTTTCCATGTCTGCAGCCTCCTGTCGTCTCCGTCACAGATGACTGTGTTGACCTCCTGATTGGTCATCAAGAATTCTGTCAGTTATTTTCCACAGTAGAACTAGAGCTATCTTTCCACAGAGCAACTCTCACCCTGATCTCTCTTGCTTAAAACACAATAGCTTTTCATTGCTAACGGGCTGTAAGTTTGGAGTCCTTTTTCTGAGATACTTTTTTCCCCTCCAATCTTCTTCATGTATGGCTTAGCTAAGTCTTTCGGATCCCCCCCTCCCCCAAAATGCAAGTTAACAATAACTTGTCCAGTCACTGTGACGACTTCACATTTGCTTAGTTGTGGGATTTATCTAGACAGACATTATGTTTTGAGAGATAGTGCATGTGTCTTTGACTCATTGGTTAATCTTCCATGAAGGAATAAATAAATGAATGGATGGTGTATTTCAGATAATTCTACATACCCTTAGGACACAGACAGAAGTGAACAGAAACATATGCTTAGAAATGTTTGCATTAAAATGGGGTGGTTTCCCTTCTACACCAGAGACAACTCTGTGCTCACTTTATATTTGCATTCCTCTGACGATATGGAAGGATTACCAAGAGGCTACTGCCTTGCTGAAAATGCCTCCACACCTCCCAGTTCTGTCATACTGTTGTGCTCACATATGACTGGCTATTGTTAGTGAGTTGTAAGTTAGATGCTGGATATTTTATTTCTAGGCCAACACTATTGCCTATTTTCCATGATATGAGAGAGAGAGAGAGAGGGGAGAGAGAGAGAGAGAGAGAGAGAGAGAGAGAGAGAGAGAGAGAGAGAGAGAATATGTTGAGGTTGTAGTAGAAGGTAGTGCAAAAAAATAGAAGTACTCAGAAACATTGGAAACTCTACAAGGAGGAAAGATATTCCCTAACCATGAAGAGGGCATTGAATCCTCAGGAGCTGGAGGTCTACGTGATCATGATGTGCCCTGTGTATGTGCTGGAAACTGAACTCAGGTCTTCTGCAAGAGCAGTGTGTATTCTTAAGTACTGAGCAATGTCTATAGTACTGCTCCCTAACTGTGAATTCAGAGTTCACCAACAACCATAGGGAAAGTGGGGAAATCTACCCTTCTATCTACTCTTCTAAATCAAGTTTTGTTGGGATAAGGTGATATCTGTTTTCTCATATATATTATATATATAGTACAATAGCTGGGTTGAGTTGTTGGCAACAGACTGTGCGACCTCCAGTTATTAAAATATCTATTATCTTGTTCTCACTGTGAATGTTGCCAATACTTGTTCTATTGTGGTGAACAACCATAGTGATACTCGCTAAGTGTTGACGGGACGTTTTAGGTCATAAGAAAAGTGAAGTCTGCATGTCAAATGATTCATTGAGACTCTGAGATGTGGATGAGGGTGTTGGAAAGACCTCATGGAATGCCTTGGTGATAAACACCCACAGTGAACAAAAAGGAAACAGGAAGAGACAGAGGAAGAGGAAGAGACACCGTGCTGGGCAAACCTCCTCAGATGTTCTGAGCCTGAATACAATCAGCTGGGATGTCCCTGAACCATCAGGGCCTGGATCTGTTCTGCCTCCCTGGAAGGGAGTTGTCAACTTGTGGGAGCCTGTTTTTTTTTTTTCTAGCTCAGTGCAGTTCCTCGGGAGAAGCTTGAGTCCTGTCAGTCACTGGGGTGGGGTACCTCCATCTTACAGTGCTGTCTGCATGGTAGACACGTCACCACAGGATGCTTTAGAGTAAATCCTTGGGAGAAACTAAATCTAGGGTCAAATCTCATCTTTGAGTGGAGCTTTCTTCCTTGTGAAGGGAGTGCGTAAGCAGGCAGGGTGCCTGAGGCAGGAGGAAGAAGATACTAAAATCCCGGAAAACGGGACAGAACGCAGTAGGGTGAGAGATAGAGTCCACTCTGACCTAGAGGCCTGGCTTTCTGTGAGGGTATTTCCTGCTTCTGCCAGACAGACAGGAGACAAGGAAGCTGTCCGTGGCAGGACTGGCTGATTAGCAATCATTGAACACCTACATTCCAAACTCCAGGTCATAATTAAAATTATCTTACATTTTTAAATGGAATTTCCTCTGCCCAGGTACCCTGTAACTCAACCTTCAGTCTGCATAGCTTTTCAAGATCTGTATGAGGCAAGTGATGTCTTATTTTTGCATTTCGAGTTAAGTTTCTGGAGACAGTGGCTCCCATCCCAGTCGGGGTTTCTCTGTTTCCTGGAACTTGGAATTCTCTATTCTGTTCAGAACAGCCCCTACTCCCTTACCGAGAGACTTTGTGAGTGGCACTGTGAAATCCTCCACCTAGATGGAGAAGTGCCATTGTTTGGTTTATAAACACAAACACAAGACAGGTTTCATCCATTAGCCAGGGTGAATGGTAAAAAGGACTGGGTTCCCAGGTCAAAATGAAATTCTGCTTAAAGACATAAAACGGATGAACAAACAGTAAGGGAGAGATGCTTCACCACACAGGGATCCTTATCTGTTTAAAATCCATCTTTCAGCTCTGCACTTAGTTGACTCCTCGACTTGATACATTGTAACTCTGTGTCTGTGAGTAGCCATTATTTGGGTTGTATTTAGTTATTGCATTGATTTCATCCAAATGTATTCCACTCCATTGTAGTATATTCTGGTTCCTGATGGTGACTTTCTGTTTTATGAAGAAAATGTTGAATGTCATAATGAATATACGGTAGTGATAGATTTGAGCAGTGTGGTTATGTGCTCAGTGTTTGTAGAGTAAGCCAAATATAGTGTGAGTACAGAAGACATGCTTTCCTTTGATGAGAACATTTGAAATTTCTATCTACTTATGCCCTTGTCTGGTCTAGCTGTTATTCTAACAATAGCATAGGGATCGCATACAATTCGTGTGCTACTACTGTTTCACAGTAGCCCTTTGAAGGGCAGACATTTTAGAGACATGGACACAGATATGATAAAGGCTTAGCAGGGTCTTGAATTATACAAATGGTTAGAACCCAACCAGGAGAGAGGCCCAGATTTCCGACTCTCCTTTTGTTTGTTCGCAGCTTCCTCGGAGGCTGCATATCAGGTATTCACATTAGGATTCATAGGAGAAGCAAAATTACAGTTAGGAAGTAGCAGCACAGTTTTCATGGTTGGGGGTCCCCACAGGAGGAACTGTACTAAAGGGCTGCAGCACTAGGAAGGCTGAGAAGCACTGTTCTAGAAGCTTCTGGATCATGTGGCAACCATGTGCTTTAGCTTCTTTGTTCACTTTCATTCTTGCTTTTGTTTGTTTGTTTTGCTTTATGAGGCCTTTGATTTATGAGCAACTTTTGCCAGCCTCGAAGATAACCTTGACCTCTTGATCTTCCTCCTCCTACCTTCTAGATGTGTAAAACCTATCAGAAAGTCATAATAAACTGCATAGAAAGCGATGACTTTAACATGAACAAAAAACGTTAGCTAGATTTTTTTGGGGGGGGGAATCAGAAGAAACTTTTAAAAAATCATTTTCTCATTTCTCTCCATAAGAATGTATACTTCTGACATATTTACTAAGTTTAACTATAAATAGATTTTTTTCTAACTAGTTTTGCAGAGATGGGTTAAGCTGATATGCTTACTCTTTGCCACAAAAGTCACTTTTACATGGCCTTGCTGGAGTCAACCAGACTGTTCTTATTTAAAAGACAACTTACCCTTGGGAACATTTTGAGTTTCAGTTACATTGATTCCATTGCTTCCTGAATTTCTAGACAGATTTTCAAATTTCTTCCACCCTGCCGACTGGCACCACAATAGATTTTATTGTCAAGTGTGCTGGGGTGTCAGGCTACTAATGCCAAAGCTGGAGCCTCTGGGGATTGGTTTCTGAGGACATGGGTGTTCTGGAAGCCAGTCTCCCTGCTTACCATCCTCCCCCAGTCTTTAAAGCAAGCACTGTGCGAACCCAACCAAGCAGATCATTAGCCAAGTGTCACTCTCGGCGCGAAGGAGGTGAAGGTCATTGCATTTAGCAACTTGAAGTGCCTTCGTTGAATTGTATTGGCATTCCCAAAGAAAATAAATAAATAAGTGGGCAGTAAAGTTCAGTGACCTTTTGAAGGTGCGGTGGCAGCCATTTAGTGTCAGGTGACGGAGAAGGGGGTAAAGAGGAAGTAGAACTGGACACATACAAAAAAAAAAGTCTGGTCTGTCAGAGACGACGATGGAAGATCCATCACATTTGAAGGCAAGTAAGCTATTAGATATGCTGTTAGCTTTTAAGCGTCCATTATTCTGCTGGGACAAACCAGTAGGTTGTGTTCTTGAAATATGTCCTCTGTGTTTAGCTGGCAATACAGATCTAGAATGGGTTCATCTAAGATGGAATATCTGAGCATGCCCTGGGAGGCATAGAGATGGGAATATGTATGTGTAGGGCCGTGAAGGGAGGCAGCAATGAAAGCCCAAGACATGTGTGCAAGGACAGGGACACAGACTTCTTGGAACTTGTGCAGCCTAGAGTCAGTGTTTAGGGCGTGGCTAGAAGGAAGGATCTATGTGTGGTGGAGGCAGAAGCTTGTGGTTGACTTGGACGTGACAAAGTGGGCGTTTGGGAGATACAGTGGGGTTTTCAACATCACCAAAACCATTAAGGTTTTTAGCATACAAACTTAGCAAATTGCAAAGTCCAAACTTCCCAAAACTGCTAGGAAGTTGGCAGTGCCCCTTCTAGTTTTGGACACTAGAGATGATGGTCAGGACTGGGCTGAGGAGACTTGAGTGTCATTGATGGATGCTAATTAAACCACACAGGCGTAACCTTCTGGTCTTCACGTCTGTCCTTAGCTCCCAAAGCAGATCTGTCCAGACTAAGAACATGACAACCCTGTTCCTCCCAAGGTCCCCTTGACTTTTAATACTTCTTTTCACATTGGTTTTGAATTCTGATCCTAGTTTGACTGTGTTTATAATTCCTGACATTTAAGAGGTCATCTTCTGGGTCAGGCTCTATTGTAGCAATGCTGAGAATCTTTGTTTCCTTTGGATTAAGGATCAGTCCACATACTTCTGTTTTCTTCTTGGTAGATAGCTCTGAGCTCTGATAAAAAACCAAGCTTTTGGCAATATCTTTTAAAACAAGGACTGCAAGGTTGCTTACACACTTTTCATAGAAATATTAATTATGTTAATTTATAGTTTATTCTATATTTAGGTACTGGAGTATAGATCTGTGGGTAGAGCGCTTTCTCTGCAAGCATGAGTTTTGATTTCCAGAATCCATATACAAGGTGGGCACAGCAGCCTTCACAGTAACCCAGCACTGAGGGCACAAAGATAGCAGATCCTAGGAGCTCACTGACCTGCCAACCTTGAAGAAATGGCAAGGTCCTATTTCAGTGAGAAACCCTGTTGTAAAAAAAAAAAAAAAAAAAATAGGTGCAGAGTGAGGAAGACATATAAGAGTAGTCTTTGATCTCTGAAGGCACCCATATTTGAATGCACACACACACACACAAACACACACACACACACACGTGTGAGAGAGCACACATGTGTGCACATGCACACATACACACAGATGCACACAGACACACACACAAACACATATACACACATATACAAACACACACATGCACACACATAGATACACACAGGCACACACACTTGAACACACACATATGAACACACACACAGATGCATACAGGCACACACATGCATATAACACGAGCACATGCATATATATACACAGACATGACACATGCACCCACTACAAACTACACACAGAAAAATACTAAAAAATAATCAACATATATTATTATAAAGTTATTGATTTGACCATTAACATACAGCCAATTAGCAACATATTATGGGAGAGGAATGATCTATACACAAGACATGGATAGTCTGTTTATTAACTTGCACTCAATGCCATGCCATATAGGAAGGAGTTCTGGGCCCACCCCCTTACCCTGCCACGTACTCACTCACTCACTCACTCACTCACTCACTCACTCACTCACTCACTTCCCACTGAGAGAAGTGACAAGTCACTGAGAATTGACAAGTCACTTTACCCTGTACTTGCTTTAGTCAAAATGAAAAGCACTTCGAAGAAAGGGTTCTGGGTACAGAGGCTAAGGGTGAGTCCTCAGGCTTTCTGCTGCCTCCCTGGAAACCCACAAGTTTGGCCTTTACCTTAGATGATTCTACCTTAACGGAGATGATTAAAAGCCCGCCTTCCACAGAATCACATTCTTCTACATTGGCGCAGTGATGATCTTGTGCTTTGGGGTTTTCCTCAGTGTTTCCATTAAGTTACACATCTGGGCCTCCTCCCTTTGACCTCTCTGCACTGGAAAGAAGTCAAACATCCCACATTAGCATCACTCCCCAACCCGACAGGTAGCATTTAGCCACTGATTTATAGTCTCTAACCTACATTAGTTTCCATTCCCTCCACACCTCATGGAGACCCTGTGTGCTTTGTCAATGCTCACTTGTGTGCGTGTGTGTGTATGTGTGTGTGTGTGTGTGTGTGTGTGTGTGTGTGTAATGGATGTGAACTTAACCATTAACTTAACATCTCTGGTTTAATGCAGACACTTTTGTTAAATGACAATATAATTACTAGTCATTGGCAAACCTCAAAAAGGTTAGGAGGTTTGGTTCAGTTAAACACCCAAGAATTCAGATCCTTATCTGACGTTTACCCCTCAACTCTGGCAGGCCCAGGCTGGCAAACTCTCAAGGTATAGCCACTGTGTGAGATCTCGGTCAGCAATTCTGTTGTTCACTCCCCAATATATCAGTTCTTCTAACCTTCAGGCTTGCTCAACGGAGTCCAATAAAACACAACCACTAAAAACATAAAGAAAAAAGTTGTCCCCATGCAGTTGAGGTGAAGAAAGTTTCCAGGAAGACAGAAAGCAACAGCCTAAAAATCATGGTAGAGGAAAAACTGCTACCATTTTTGTTTTGTTTTGTTGCTTTGCTCAAAATGTTCAGAGCTGCAAAGTCTTTGAGAAGTTTTGACATCAGGTTGGGGGTGGAGAGAAATTGCTGAGGGTGACAGGTACATCCCATTTGGAAATGAGGTGTGTGTGTGTGTGTGTGTGTGTGTGTGTATCCTAGGAAAAGTGTTAATGTTTAAACATCTTTTGGTATGCTGGGGCAAGCCAGTGGGTAATGTACTTTTAGAAAAGAGGTTAAGATGTTTTCAGCCCTGGTGTTTTGTGCTAGGTTTGGAAGGTATGTGTTGCATCCGTGGTGGTTTTTCCAGTTTTGCCTTCTTCTGAATGAATGTTTTGTTTTGTTTTTGGCACTTTTTGTGTGTTTCCTGAAACGAGAAAGGCCTTAACTCTCAGGGCACATCTACCCATGACTTAGAGAAGTGATAGTGTCTGCTGTGTAGTTTTGGACGGTTAGTGCACAGCTCCAGAATCTGTATTTGGTATGGAACTCTTAGGATCTGTGTGGCACTGTGTGATCCCTACTGGTGAAATCCAGCCTTGAAATAAAAACGTTGCATTTTTGAGATGTTAGAGCATATTGTAGTAGGAGGACATCTCTCTCTCTCTCTCTCTCTCTCTCTCTCTCTCTCTCTCTCTCTCTGTTACGTCTGTCTCTCTGTCTCTGTCTGTCTCTGTCTCTGTCCCTCTCTGTCTCTCTGTCTCTCTCTCTGTCTCTGTCTCTGTCTCTCTGTGTTCCTGTGTACAGGCAGATATGGGTATACTTAGATCCACGGGTCAGCATCAGGTATCTTCTTCAATTTCTTTCTGCTTTATTTACATGACAGCGTCTTTCACTGGATAGGAAGCTCACTCCTTCCACTCTCCTGGCTGGTCAACTGGCTCTAGGCATCCTCTTGTTTTGCCCCAGCACTGGTCTTTTTTAGTTGGGCGCTGAGTATGGGACTTGGTCCTCATGCTTATAAGCCAAAGATCATACCAACCGAGTCATTCCCTCAGCTTGATCAAAACTTAAAATAAAACCACATTTATTTACTTCATACTAAATTTATTACTATGTCATGTCTTGGTTTCTTCAGTTTCCTCTGGAATATCTTTTTTAAAATATAGTTTTTTGAGTTTATAATATAATTACCCCATCTCCCCTACCCTTTATACCACCAAACTGTCTCTCCTGTGTAACATCCCTTCCTGCTCTCTTTTGTGGCCTCTTTTCTTTAATTGCTTTACACACACACACACACACACACACACTCACACACACACACACTCACACACACACACACACTCACAAACATAACTACAACTTGTTTAATCCATTTACAATGTTACTTGCATGTATGTTGTCACTTGATATGGGATTGTTTTTTACCCCTGAGCAATCTTTTTTTCTGGCTTAGGATCACTTCCTGTGTCAGTGAGGATCATCTCACTATGGCAGGGGGCCTGGGTATGGGCTGATCTGATGCTGTGACCTATGAATTCAGTTGCACATCTCTGAGTGTCTTGTTTACTAGGAGATGTTCAATGGCTAGAACATGTACACCTAAGTCCTTAAGTTAAGATTACTCTGAAATTCTGCACTCTTTTAGGGCCACCAACTCTGTGTGCAGCCCTACTAGTTAGCCCAGGGAACACGAAATTCTCTATTCTACTGTCAGAAAGAAGGCTTTTTTCAAAGTGCCATCTTTCAGATTCTTGATGGCGTTTTAGACAGGGGTGCTACTGATGGCCAGAACTGTTCCCTGGGTGTTCTCCATGTGGGTAGGAAGATTTGAACCTTCTGTTTTGCCTGATTTTGTAGGGTATTCTGGGTCAGGAGAATAACTAATCATTTCCACAGGTCACCTCTGGTCACTTACAAGAAAAGGTATTTCCATAGTCACTGACTTATTTTTTAAATTAATTCACACATTTTTCTCCTCAGAGAAGTTTTAACCTCGAACTCTAGGATTGTGGACCCTTGTCATTTAGCTCTGGGACAATTCACATGGCTTTTGCTTTGAGCAAGGTTTTGAAGTCTTTTCTGAAAGGGGAATCAATAACATAAGAAGGTTTTTTAATCGGGAGGCAGAGGCAGGTGGATTTCTGAGTTCAAGGCCAGCCTGGTCTACAAAGTGAGTTCCAGGACAGCCAGAGCTATACAGAGAAACCCTGTNAAGTGAGTTCCAGGACAGCCAGAGCTATACAGAGAAACCCTGTCTCGAAAAACCAAAAAAAAAAAAAAAAAAAAAAAAAAAAAAAAAAAAAGGTTTTTTAAACAGCAGAGTGTCATTGAACTGTAAATATTAGTTTAAACTTGGAGCTCAGTACGCTAATATTTATTTACCTGAATGGAAACCTTTGGAGGAAATCCGTAGGTCAGCACAGGTGTATGATCAAACTTTCCAGCACCTAGAGTGCTAGTTGCTCTGTAACTATTGTCTACTGTTCTCTAATCATTTCTCATTACAAACTAGTCAGAGCTCCCTCTTTCTCCTTCCCATTCTTCCTTCCTTCCTTCCTTCCTTCCTTCCTTCCTTCCTTCCTTCCTTCCTTCCTTCCTTTCTTTCTTTCTTTCTTTTTAGACAGGAACACTGTGGTCTGACTGGTCTCGAACTCCCTATGTACTAGAAGATGACCTTGAACTTATGATCACCCTGTCTCTAATTCTGAGCTCCAGTGTTATTGGTCATGTCCAGTTATGATTCTAGAGATCAATCCACATCCCTCCAGCACACCAGGCAAATGTTCTACCTAGAGAGAGACCTCTACATGCCCCTAGCTGATTCCTTTAGCTTTTGTTGGGCTGGGAGATGGTGGCCTTGGCCCTCCTTAGAAGCAGCTGATTCTTTCTTCCCTTGAAGGCATCATTGAAGGAAACCTTGACTATGGCCAGCTGTGTGTCTTTCTGCATTGCAAGTTCATAAAGAATTTGAGGTGGCTTTGTTGGTTATATATTTTAGCATGTGCTCTTTCCAGCTGTCCATTTCTTCACTGGGAACTTATTAACTCAAAGACAAACAGCAGACCTTTTATCAGAACTCAAGACCTCGCTACAAAACTAGTGAGTGGGGCTTCTCATTCCCAAAGGTGGTCAAGACTACTGTCTACAGGCTTGTAGGGCCTCATGGGCACTAGTGCTTCCCCAGCCTCAGTCTCTTAATAGGCAATAAACCAAGGCAAGGTGAGCTTGGTTCCTTCTGATTGAGCATCTATGTTCCCTCATGGCAGGTTTTAAAAGGATCTTCAGTATTGCAGGCGAACAGGGTTTTTCCATCATTTAAAAAGGGCTCATTAGACTCTGCAAATTGATGCAGTGCACAGAACACGGAGAGGGTCTGGGTTCCCACATAAATTAGCTCCATTTCTGCAAGATGAAAAATGCTTTGGCCCCAACTGCCAGCACTACAAACACAGCCTGGCTTGGAAAAAAACAAGGTGTGCCCACTGTGCCTCTTACATCACCAGCAGCCATAAAAGCACTGTAATTAAAACTGAGCTGACAATTTGCTTAATGATGTGTGAGGCAGGGGAGGAGACTCCAAGGAGGGCCCCTGAGTGTGGTTGGCTGGCGTTTCTGCCATTCCAGCCTCTGCTGCTTAGGCAGTGGCAGCTACCAAGAAGATTCTGTTACACTTGAGAAAGTGGTGACTCATCTGAGAGACCTCAGGGAGGGCGAGGAAGCCAAGCCACAGCCTTGAAATCATCAAGACTCTTTTCACCATAATGAGTTTGTGTGAGGGAGAAGGTACTTAAGGTGTTCTGGAACCATCCATTTATAATTAGCCAGGTAGAATTTAAAAAAAAAAATTAAACGATTCTTCACAATATAATGTAGGCCAATTAACAATGTAATTGGTTTGCTACAGTAACATGAGGGAGGATTTCTAATCCACTCTTTCCTCAGATTTACTACTATCATATAAGGAGAGAATCTCTTAAAGTTGAGAGGCATTAGGGTTCAATTGGAAGGGGCACAGTGCTGAGTGCCCAATGTGTGGATAAGCTCTCTAATCCAGCAATCAGCCAGAGGTCTTCTTTGACCCTCGACCCCATCATTTCATGACCTACAAAATGAAGGGCCCACCTACCTGCACTCTACATTTGAAAACTTAGGTAGCATTCTAGAAAGAGCCAATTAGCTAGTTGTTCAGGTATCGGGATAAACCATTGTGGCAGACATCTCTTGAGTTATTCTTTAATAATTTAAAGGTGCATTTCTTAAGTACTCTTCAGCTAAAAAATGTGATTGAACAGTGAACACCAGGAGACATTTTCCTGATACATGATAAAAAAGTTTATCCTTGTGCCATTTCTAAAGGCCAAGCTACCATTAATTCATAGGAAAGCACTGTACATTTGTAAACATCTAAATCAAATAAATTGTTTCACGGACTCCACGCTCCAGCTAAATTGACTAGAAAGTAAGGGAATCATTTGTGCCAACTTCTACCTTATGAGGGGAACTTAAAAGTTACAATCAATATTGGATAATGTCTCAGGCAGGCAGGAGGCAGCTCTTAGGATCACTCACAATGTCTTCTGTCCCTGTTTTGAAATCTCTAAATAATTGTATGGTATCAATTTATCAGAATGGATTTTGTTCAGGCCAGAACTACAGGCGTGCCTGTTTCATTTCAGCTGGTGTATTTCTTTGGGACAGTAGCTGGTCCTTGAAACTCATGATCTTAGAAAACTGTGTCCTCCGGTGGTTTCTGAGACATTGCAAGTCTCCCCGAATGAGGCTCCCATCAAGGCACATCTGGCTAAATACAACCCCAGGGCAAGAAATGCATGTAGAGTAACTGGGGATATAAGACAAAGTTTTTATTCACCCCTCATGCAAATTGGGGTCATACCTGATGAGATCACCGAATAGCTAATGTTAGAACTTCAAACAGTTCCCAGACTCTTCTCCATCACCAAGGCTGAGATTTTCTTTTATTAATTGAGATGCTACACATGTCCTAAAACTGTATCAGATGTGAAAATCCGGCCATGGTCCACGTCTTGATAATCGTCTTATATAGTACATTGCTTTAATTTCATTTCCTCAGCATTTAAACTGTTTCCTAAGGGGATTTGTGATTCTCTTCTGTGATTACTGTTTACCTTGGATTCTTTTTGTTTAATTTATAGCGTGATGGCAACTAAGTTAATAAATGTGCTTAGCAGAGCAAATCAATTAAGATGATGGTTTCAGATGATGGTGGCTGGTTGAAAGTACAGGAAAGGAAAAGGATACATTTAGAGACAAAGAAATTTTGATTAAAAAACTCAGTATGGTTCTTGATGAGTGGAGTGGCTTAGGTAAGTTATTTAATGCCTCTGAGCTTTAATTTTCTTATCCACAAAACAGGAGAAATAAAATAATAGTTATTAATCATTGTGTGAGAATTATGTAACACATGGTGAGAGCAATGGCAACTGTTGGAAACATGCTACATACTAGGGACTCACTGTATTGTTGAGGTAAACGATTTGATTCTCTCTCTCTCTCTCTCTCTCTCTCTCTCTCTCTCTCTCTCTCTCCCTTTTTCTCTTTCCTTTTCTCTTTCTCCCTGTCTCTCTCTGTCCTGCCTTTCTTTCTTTCTTCCTCTCCTCCTCTCTTTCCTCCTTTCTTTCTTTCTTTCTTTCTTTCTTTCTTTCTTTCTTTCTTTCTTTCTTTCTTTCTTCTATCTTATGTGTGTATTTCACATAGCTAGGCTGGCCTCAAACTCATTCAAGATGACCTTGAATTTCTGAGACCTATGCCCGTACACCCTGTCTGATATATATATATATATATATATATATATATATATATATATATATTCAATTTTGTATGTCTGATGGTTGGCTTCTCAGCTAGTACATAGTTGCTTTAAAAAATGTTCCATGAACAATTAAATAATCAATGCCCTATTTTTAAAATATTAAGTATTCAGAGAGGACTCCAATGCATAATATTATATAATAAAATATACTAGAATCAACAGCCAACACTTAACTCCAAATCAGTAAGTATGACAAAGATATCAGCGGGCTTTCCTAGGACAGACTCTTAGTTGTAGTTTTGAAAGTTAACTGAGCCCACTTCCTCATTAAGAGAGTTCATTGAAACTTAGGACTACCTAGCAGATTGTGACTGGCACTTATTGGGCACTATGAGCTTGTCAAAAAAATGATTGTTCATGTAAGTATCATTTAAATTGTTCTCAAAAGATGTCTTACCAGAGGTTTGAAACTCTTTACCAGTAAGAAAAGAAACAGCCTGTTCTTGACAAAGTTCTGTTGACATCAGGGTCCTTCCTTATCCTAGAAATCCAACAAAGTCTCCTGAGCTCTGGGACAAGTGGCCGAGAAAAGAGAGAGCTGGATATAAAATGCTTTCATAGCAAGCATCTTTGAAGCATCATAATATTTCAGCCGGAAACACCTAAATCCTAATGTGGAATAATATTGGCACTCATTGACTCAAACCTTACTCAACTTTACTGAACATGATGGAAATGAATAATTTAGTTCTTCATATGATGGATGAACAAAATGGTGGTGGTGAGGGAAGTGAGGAGGATGAGGAAGAAGTGACTTGGTGAAGGAAAGAGGGAGGCTACCAATGCCGGCCTGAAACCGAGTGAGACCCGTAAGTTGTGTACACTCTTCGTGGAAAACTATAGATTGCGACACTAAAATCCTCTTCTTAAATTGTTATATTTGGGCCGGGCCTGGTGGCGCAGGCCTTTAATCCCAGCACTCGGGAGGTAGAGGCAGGCGGATTTCTGAGTTCGAGGCCAGCCTGGTCTACCAAGTGAGTTCCAGGACAGCCAG
>NC_034605.1:6722314-6725477 GCF_900095145.1 Mus pahari | reverse complement strand
GCTATACAGAGAAACCCTGTCTCGAAAAACCAAAAAAAAAAAAAAAAAAAAAAAAAAAAAAAAAAAAATTGTTATATTTATTTATTTTATATATTATTAATCATATCATCATCACATTTTTTCTCTCTCTCTGGCACATGCATGTATATTTGTGCATATGTATGTGTGTGCCTATGTGTGTGTGTGTGTGTGTGTGTGTGTGTGTGTGTTGTATACCTCAGTACATATATGTTATACCATATATATGCAAGCCAAAGGACATCTTTTGGGAGTTGACTCTATCGTTCCACCAGGATCAAATACTGGTCATCAGGTTTGGGTACCAGTATCTTTACTCGCTGAGCTATTTTACCACTGTTAAAATTCTTAGCCATTTGAATACATTTTGATGGCTCCTATAATAACTTCATGACAGTAGGGCTGAGGCTGGAGCTCAGCTGCGGGGCGCTTGTCTAGCACCCTCACTGGCCGGTTCTCAGCCCTCAGCCCTCTACACAGAGACAGGACTGATGGACAGCTGTCTCTTGGATGGAACTCAGGAAGTCCTGCCATCCTCTCCACATTAGCCATGCTTCTAGAACTTTCCTTCCTGGACAATGGGGGGGGGTCTCCATCCAATAGCTGCTCAGGAACTTGGACTTTTTTTTTTTTTTTAACCTAACTCAGAGTCCAGTAGTCCTCTTAGTTATCTGATTTCCCAGCTGCATTTCTAAAAATAGATGGACGAGAAGGAAACTTCTGGCAAGGGATGTGATGGGTTGTCTCCTTTTGAAGGTCTTTCCTGACCTGCTTACTGAGAAATGGCATTAGCAGAGCCTGCCTCAGGTGAGCCTCTCTCCCTGAGCAAGCCACTCCTGAAGTATCTAATATTTAATTTAAGTAGATGGCTATAGAAGAGCATGGGCTGTGCCTCAGGAGGCAGCGGGGTACATTTGTTCCTGGTACGCCTGTGGAAAGGGGAGGATTTGGAGAGGTTAATAGAAACCGATTGATTTTCTTTCTTTTCTTATTAGATATCTTACAAATGTTAAGTCATGTATGGATCTGGATTTTGTTATTTGCAGAGGATTTGTTGATGAAAGTTAATGACTCTTGAAGTAAAATATGTTTTGTGCCCCCCCTTTACTTGTTATTCCTTTAAAGAAAGAAAATAAATTTCAAAATCCAGGGTCAATTTCTACTAAATTATTTACAAGCCACAAGCAGACTCTCTCCTCTGTCTCTCTGCCTTATCAAATCCTTCGTGTGTCCTCTCCTTGTTCTCAATACCATCCATACCTACACCATCATCTTCCGTTTCCTTTCTTCTTGCCTTCTTCCTGTATTCTTTCTCCCTCCTTTTCTTCCTTGTTAACTTCTCCATTCAACAACTCTGTTAAAAATGTAGTCATTGGCCAGGCGTGGTGGTGCATGCCTTTAATCCCAGTACTCGGGAGGCAGAGGCAGGCGGATTTCTGAGTTCAAGGCCAGCCTGGTCTACAAAGTGAGTTCCAGGACAGCCAGAGCTATACAGAGAAACCCTGTCTTGAAAAACCAACAACAACAACAAAAAAGTAGTCATTGATTTTGAATCCACCTTGGGTTGGGTGTGTTTGTAGATCTTGTTTATGTGTGATCATGGTCATATGTGAGTGCACATGACCATGGAAGTCAGAGGTCATTGAATATCTTTTTTAGTTGTTCTTCACCATATTTTGAGGCAGAGTCTCTTTGCTGAACCGGGGGCTCGCAAGTTTCGGTAGACTGGCTGGTTAGCACATCTCAGAGCATCTCCCATCTCTTTCCCAGTCCTGATGTGCTGCTGTACCTGGCCCTTTTGGGTTGATACTGGGGTGGGAACTTAGGTTCCCATGCTTACAGAGCAAACCCTTTGCTGGTGCTCTCTGAACGGATCAATTCTGAAATATTCCCGTCTTGCCCTTATGCCATCAGACTCTCTGAGTTCACCAGACTGTATCTTTAGGGTCTTTTGTGTTTCCTGCTACATTCCTTCCAGGCCTACAGAGAAGGCTCTCCTCTAGCAGAGCAAATGATAAACTTCCAGAGGGGAGTGAGAATCTGCCCAGGTATGAAGGGCACATTATTTTCCATGTGGAGAGTTAGTAAGGAATTGTATTTGACACCCAGGGAGGCTTTTGTATTGAGACCTATGTGTATGTTGTTTTGTACCAAGTTTCTCAAAGGGGAAAACCCGTTTTTGTGTTGGAATTTGCATAATTTCCCATCACTCACTGTTTTTTTTTTCCTTTTTTTTTTTTTTTTTTTTGGAGGACACCCACAGAAGTATTAGTGGGACTCGCTTCTGCTTTTTGTTGGAGAGCCAACAGATTCATGGCGTAGGGAAGGTTTGCATTTGAAGGGTGACTTGTGGCCGTCTTTCCTTGGGGAGGTTAAACAGCTTATACAGAGGACATAGTGATATGAGTCAGTGTAAAATAATGACTCTGGAGGCCAGATTCAAGATGGGGTTAAAGCCCTTGGGTTCTTTTGGGGTAAAAGAAATACAGGTAAAGTGTCATCCAAGCATTTCCTGAAGCCTAGTGTAGGAACATATAGGTGCTTGGACCCCTGCATTGTGGAGCTCATCACTGAAACGTGTTTCAGCAGTGAAGAGAATGACTCAGTCCACAGAGCACAAGACCCAACCCCAGAACACACATTAACTGTTGGCATGGTGGCTGATATTTGTAATCCCAGTATTAGGTGGTGAAGACAGGGGTCTTTGTGGCTCAGTGACTAGCCAGTCTACTCTAATTGGTGAGCCCTGGGCCAATCAGTGACTATCTCCAAAGTGGTGATGATAGCTGAGATTGTCCTCTGTCCCCCTCACATATGTGACACACTGGGCATCCTCCCACAAACATTCACATATTCATTTATTTAGAAGTCCCAGATCAAGGACCAGTTTCTTGGGGATTATCTTTATTTGGACATATGTAAGTTTACATGTAAGCTGACAGTTGGGACGATGTCTCCATCAGGTAGAGCATCCTTTGCATAGGTGGCAGCCTAGGGAAGCTCTCCAAGATGTGTGGGAAAGGATTATTGTCGAATTAGTGATGCTTTTCTTCTTCCTGTCTTCTCCAGCTCTTGAGACATGTGAGTAAATGAATCTCTCTCTCTCTCTCTCTCTCTCTCTCTCTCTCTCTCTCTCTCTCTCTCT